>NC_079505.1:25302842-25602842 GCF_030052815.1 Hevea brasiliensis
TTTAAAATTTTGAAAAATAGATTAAATTTTATTAATAATAAATTTGAGAATTTAATTGCGTGGCATTAATTAAGTTAATTAGGTTTTAATTGATGTTGGTTATTGAACATGACAAAAGACAAATGTCTTTTTCCTTGTCCTTTGATTGTGTCATTTTCTTCCTTTATTATTTTCTTTCTTTATTTATTAAAAAAAATAATTTTAGTTTTAAGAGATTGTCCTTCTGTCGTTTGTGACAATTTTTTTAATAGGCTTAGCTGATATCAACTATAAAATTTAAGGATGCATTTGTAATTTTAAGAAATTTTCACTCTCTTTTTTCTTTTTCTCTTCTAAATAAAAATACTAAAAAATAAAATTATTTTTTTTAAATTTTATTTTTCTCTTATTTTCTATTCATCCAAATATAGTATAAAAAATAATAAAAATAATAATAAAGAAAGAAAAATAATAATAATAATAATAATAAAGAAGGGCACATGTGATTAATACAGAACACGTAAGTTTAGAGCTGTGTTTATTAATTATTTAATTTATCTCTTTTGGGAATGTGGGGTTGTAATTTAACATATGATTTAATTAATTAATTTTTTTATTAATTATAATGATAATAAAATGAAAAATCAAATCATTACATTTCAACAATTCAACTTCTTCTCACAGCCTTTGGAAGACAGCTTTCAATTTTATATATGCATTATTATACTTAGAAAGTATAAGAAACTGTTTTTATAACATAATATTTTATTATTTTAATTTCTGTCACATGATATTAGAAATTTTTAATTTTTAATTTTATAAATTTATTCCTCAATTTTCTTACTAATTTTAATTTTGACAATTGAATTATTTGTATTTAAATTATTTAAAATAAATTAACATTTTTAATTTACAAAAGTAGTTTTTTTTATTGTAAAAATATCAAATCTATTAATAAGATATAATTTTTTTTCTCCTAATGAATGTCATGTTGGGGATTTTATATATTTTCATTAAATAGATTAATATTAAAATTTAAATAATTATCAGAAATTGAGAATTAAATTTGATGCCATTCTTATTTTTTTTTATTTTTCTAGAATCAATATTTATTAATTCACTATCGCTCTAATTAGCTTTTAGATTAAAAAAAATTATCTAAAGAAAAAAAATTTCATATTATTAACCATTAGATTTTAATTAAAAAAATATTAATATTATTTTTAATATTGCAAGATTTTGAGTTGAAATTTAAATTAAATTAATTATAAAATATTGTCATAATACTATTTTCTCCACTTGAAACATATTGGTCAATACTTTGACCCTAATGAAATGGTACAAATAAAATAATTGAGAAACTATAATGCCAATTGAAATCTAAAAATCAGTATTTTTTTCGTGGAAATCTAAAAATTATTGTTGAATTCTAAAAGCTTTTATTGTATAGCGCCAATCAAGGAAACCTAATTATGTGGGCCCTTTTTACAGATTTCTTTTGCTTCCCATTGGAAAACACAACGGGATCAATCTTTAACTATTTCTTTCTCAAAAATAAAAAAAAAAAAATAAAAAAAAAAAAAAAATAAAAAAATAAAATAAAAAAAAAATAATTGATTTAAAATTTTTTTAATAGATAATTATTTTAAATATAATAAAATTAATAATTCATTAATTTTAAATTTTTTAAAAAAATTAAAATGAAAATATCGAGCAATAATTTAAAATTTATAAAAAAAAAAAAAAAATAATATAATATATAAATAAGAAAGAGAGATATCTATATATAAAATAAAAAAAAATAAAATATAGAGTCAAGCCAAATAAAAAGAAGAAGAAAAAAAACACCAAAAAATGACTATATCAATGCAATTCAAGAATAAAAAAAAAAAAAACGAGTCCAGTCTATTTGATGAGATGAGAGAGAGATATTAGAGTTCAAAAAAAAAAAATCATAAAAAAATAATAAAAAAAAAAAAAGAAAAAAGTCATATATATTTTTAATTTTAAAAAATTTTTAAAAAAAAAAATTAAACTTAAAATGAATTATATATACAAATTTTTTTTTAATCTCTGGTTTAGAATTTTTTGTATTTTTTTTTTAAAAAAAAAAAAAAAATATTATATATATATATATTATGGTATAGAAATTTAATTATTGAATAAAAAGTTATTCATAAAATTTTAATTTTTAAAAATATTTCTTATATTTCATGTGCAATAATAATATTTTAAAAATTATCACGTAATATAATTTTTTTAATTTATGTATTATTTTATTAATAAATAATTATGTCAATTAATTTTAAAAATAATTTATTTATTTATTAATATTTAAAATACAATTAAAATTAATTAAAAATTTTATCATTAATAAAATTTTATAATATAATTATGAAAATAAAAAATTAAAATAATACAAAACTACTAATTATTGTACCAAGTGCAAAGCAATGAATACAGGAGTTGAGACAATTTTGTTGGTGGCAAAAATTTAATAAAATAGATGGAGTTTTAATTTTGGCACGTGCAGCATGGAGATTGGTGAGCACTAAAATCACAGAGGATAGATCCACTTCTCTGGTGGCGCGTGCATCAACGACAACGCCATTGCTATTTCTGTCATTTCGCTCTCAACCGTCTCCGGACAGTCTACGCGCCAAATATTCTCTCTCCTTTCCTTCCCTCTCGAAAATTAAAAAAATAAAAATAAAAAAAGGTAAAAACAAATACAAAATCTATTTATTTTTTATTTATTTTCATAAATCAAATGCTTTAACAAGCATGCGACCTAAAAATAAGTTATAAAATATTATTTAAACAAGGTAAATAGAATCTAATTTTAAATTCATACAATAGTATCATATTAATTAAAAAGGAAAAAATTACAATTTTATTCTTATTTTTTTACTTTATATTATACTTTAATCTCTAAATTTTAAGAAATAAATTACTAGCTCTTAAGTTTTATACTATGTCATAATTTAATTTCTATAATTTTAATATAAAGAATAATTTAATCTTTCTATAAATAGATAATTTGTTATAAATATTAAAATAACAGTGACTAGATTATTATATATATTAGAATTAAATGGACTAAAAAATTATTTTATAATTTAATATCTAAATTTTAAAAAATTATTTTTTAAAATTTAGATATTAAATTATAATATAATATAAAATTTAAAGATTAAATAATTAATTTTTAAAAATTTAGAGATTAAATCGTAATATAAAATAAAATCTCGAGATAAAATTATAAATTTTTCATTAAAAAATAAAGAGAGATATATATACTAATTATATAATACTAATATAGTAACAATAATAATAAAATTAGTCAAATTATTAAAAAAATATATTAAAAATTTTTAATATCATGATTTATGAGTGAATTTCTATGAAATTATATAATTAATTTCTATGAAATTATATATACTTTTGACATAAATGAATGGAGCTCAGTCTAATAATATTAAACTAAAATTTATTTATTAATTTTTTTATAAATTATATTGAATAATAAATAAGTACTCTTTTTTTAAATTATTTAAAAAAACTTTTTTTTTAAATAATAAAAATATTTATTAGAAGAAAAATAATGCTAATAAATGATATGAGAAATATAAGAGATAAATAAAAAAAAATAATTAAATTAAATGATTGCAAGGATTATAATAATAATTTGTCTATGACTCATCCATCATCTTTGGTTCCCTGTCTGGACCTCTGCATGAAATTTATTATATTATTATTTTATTTAGAAGAAAAAAAAAAAAAACCCTAACCACTTACAGAAACAGTAACACATCACTTTCCTTCTCTCTCTTTAATCACCATCATATGTGCTTCACATGATCTCCATACTCCATTACCCACACATAGAACGCAGAGAGACTCTTCTCTAAACCGAATGCCATTTGCTGTCTTTTGCATCTTTAAGTTGCTTCTTTCTCAATGCTTTGACTCTTCTTCTCTCTTTCTGATTTGATTCCTTTCTTGCATTTCTGTAAGTGATTTTTCTTTTTCTTTATTTTTTTCTTTCTGGTTTTTTTTTTTTTAGTAGCTGAAATGTGGATTTCTTATATATTCTTTGCTTGCTTGGATTGTTCATAAATGTGGATTCCTTTTCTTTTCTTTTTGTTTTATTTTTTTGAAAGAATTTTGATTTTGATGTTTATACAACAAGCTAAATCTTTACCTGAGTTCAGTGATTGAGCACTGGAACTACTGTGTGGTAGTAAAAAAATCTGATCTCTTGTAATAGTTTTCTTAATTTCTTCAAGTTTTGCTTAGTTTTGGCATTACAAAGCTGCTGCTTGCTGACTGTTTGTGATTATGATATGGAGCAGATCTTGTGGATAACTAAAAATGAAGGTGTTTCAACTTTTGTGCTCAATTCTTGTCTTGTTGCTCCTCCTGCGTACTGGGAAACCAGAGATTTATATTGTTACAATGGATGGGGAGCCTGTCATAAGTTATAAAGGAGGGGTCCCTGGCTTTGAACCCATTGTTGTAGATACTGATGAGAAGATTGACACCACCAGGTATTGCAATTTGTGTTAACATGTGATGTATTTTGTTTGTACTATGTACGTTATATTCTAGTCCTTGTGGTGGAGTACCATGTATTGCAACCCAGCTTGAGATGCCTTCACCATTTGCCCATTTGTGGAACTTTGATGTTTTGGGTTTGGCCATATTTTAATTTTTCTGGTGGGATCTTGGCTCTAGAGATCTCCTTGTCGGACTATGTTTTTCTGTTGATCAATATGTGCGCTGTTAGACCATATTCAAGAGTTGGATTGACTTGACTTAGCTGCTTACAAGTTACTTTTTTTTTTCTTTTTCATATGCAAGCTTCTCCAAAGTTTTGGTCGTCTAAACTAATTCTCGATGCAGGGGAATTCATTACACTGACCAACTCATAGCGTGTTAATTGTAATCAGCTACTATTAATTGTCTTCTATATGTTTCTTGCTTAGATATAGTGATTACTTTAATTCTTATAAAATCAAATTGGTAGTTTAAGAAGCTTCAGAGTCAATTGAACTTGGAATGATCCACGAAATCTCTTTGCACAATTAAGCTGATAGTAACAAGAACCTTTTAGGAAAGTGGAAGTAGGAATAAAGGGGATTTATAAAGTCAATATATGGAGCTTTTGTGGCCCGAGTGGTGCATTGGAGATTTTAGGGTAAATCTTGCACTATATTTCATCCCATATCTGAGATGCTATCCTTTTAGTTACTTGTCTTAAATTATCTGCATAGATGTTTCTATGTATGTTCAGTTGTATGAACTGTATTTTGGACTTTGTTACAGTTTCATGACAGTTAGTTCTATCTGTGAAAGGATATTGATGTATGTTTATAACTTGAATGGGCCCTATGAAGGTTTAAGAAAGGATATTCAAGCTTGCTATAGGTGCTGGTGCTTCTTGCCTGCCTGTTCTCTAGCGCTGGTAACAGTCATCTGATTTGGGTCGTTACAATTAATGTGATACCAACCTTGCAATCTGTTCACGGAGTCCTTTTCTTATTCAAATGCCTTTTGTTATTTAAGATGGCCTATGCTTCTTGTTTGACCAAATATGGATTCTTTGCGGTCCTATTCTTTTTGTCTATATTACTTTAATATGTATGATCTCTCCCTGTTTCCTGCTATGTTTCTGTGATTGAAGCAGTTAATTGAATTGGTAAATCTATATCTTCTCATTCTTTTCCTTCCTATTCTTTTGACATCATTTCAGCGAATTGGTCACATCATATGCCCAGCATCTTGAAGAGGAACATGATATGCTTCTTGGTTCACTGTTTGACCATGGAACCTACAAGAAACTCTACAGCTATAAACATCTTATAAATGGTTTTGCAGTCCATATATCCCCTGAACAGGTGCAACATTAATTAAACTTCATTGTGTTCTTTCTTTTAGTGATCTCCTTAATTGATTGATGTTTAGTTCACCTTTTACTTTCTTAGTCCCTTACATTGTTCCAACATATTAGTAGGCAGTAACCCTAAGGCGTGCCCCAGGTGTGAAATCATTGGAGAGAGATTGGAAGGTAAGGAGACTCACAACGCATACTCCACAGTTCTTGGGGCTTCCAACTGGAGTGTGGCCAACAGGAGGTGGATTTGACAGGGCTGGAGAAAACATTGTGATAGGATTTGTTGACTCTGGAATTTATCCACACCATCCAAGCTTTGCAACATACAACACTGATCCATATGAGCCACTTCCAAAGTACAGAGGAAAATGTGAAGTTGATCCTGATACGAAGAAAAACTTTTGCAATGGAAAGATTATTGGAGCCCAACATTTTGCTGAAGCTGCTATAGCAGCTGGGGCATTCAACCCTTCTATTGATTTTGCTTCTCCCATGGATGGTGATGGACATGGAAGGTCAGATCCCATGCATTGTAATTACCAAATTCAAGGCAAAAACTATGCTGCCATTTAATCATTTTATTTAAATTTTATGTTGACTAGAATTGTGTTCTATTTTCGTGCTGCGTTGCATGAAAGGAAATATTATAGTTTCAAAAAGTAAGAACTTTATATTTGTCTATTCTGCATGTATTAGAACAGAGATTGAAATCACCATGGAAGAAACTTAGCAGTTAGCTTGCCAATACTCATTGATCAAATTTAAATGCTTTTAACAGATTTCAAGTGGAGATGTATATAAATCTGATACTGTTTCTCTGGTTTTTATGTGATTGATACCAGCCATACGGCTGCTATTGCAGCTGGAAATAATGGTATTCCTGTGAGAATGCATGGCCATGAGTTTGGGAAAGCAAGTGGTATGGCTCCTCGTGCTAGGTGAGGATAATAACTTTCACTGGCCATGTCCGATTGAAATTTTAGTACTATCATTTATTTGACGTAACGAGTGATATTGTTTGTGTCAGGATTGCTGTTTATAAGGCTCTCTACCGGCTTTTTGGAGGCTTTATTGCAGATGTGGTAGCTGCTATTGATCAGGTGTGCTATTATTTCATGAGAGCAAATAACAAAATAGGAAAATGTTATTATTGTTGCTTAATCTGTTGTGGTTCTTGTTTTTTTTGTCCCAACTCATATTTTTGGACTGAAATATTACTTGTCATTGTTGCTGTCTTAGTTATCATATAAGCTAATCAACCTCAGTATTCTCAGCTTGTAATGGGCCTCTTGTAAATAGTCAAAATTTATTTCCATCTTTTTTACATGTGACCAACAATTTGCTATTTAGATTTTTCTTTTTATGAATATCTGTAAGTTGTTTCTATAACCAAGCTTCTATGCTCTTTTTTTTTTATTCGACTCTGAAAGAAAAATCTCCATGGCTCACCTCCATTTTTGGTCTGAATATATATAGTATGTAAAACATGTGCCTTGGTTTAGTCATCTCATGTTGAAAGTAGAAATAAAGCCATGAATGATTCTCAGTTTATCGGTTTAGAAGTGCTGCCTTTCTATTATCAGCTATCAACTATTACTAATAGTGGGTCCTAAGTATTACTTTACCAAACAATTCCTCATCAGTTTCAGGATTACTTCAAGCTGAGGGACTTATTATATTTTCGTATTGGATTTGCTCTATTTTCTTATTTTTATTTTTGTAACTTCCTTTCTGAACAGGCTGTTCATGATGGAGTGGATATACTCAGCCTCTCGGTGGGTCCTAATAGTCCTCCAGCAACCACCAAGACGACATTTTTAAATCCCTTTGATGCTACCCTTCTTGCAGCTGTGAAAGCAGGTGTATTTGTTGCACAGGCAGCTGGTAATGGAGGTCCCTTCCCTAAAACCTTGGTTTCTTATAGTCCCTGGATAACATCTGTAGCAGCTGCAATTGATGATCGGAGATACAAGAACCATCTGACCCTGGGAAATGGAAAAATCTTACCTGGAATTGGTTTGTCACGTAAGGTTTACTGACTTGTATATTTGTTTCTTCCAAAATGATAGACTTTAGGAAGAGATGATGCGTAATGTGAAGGATGCTGTAATTAGATGTGTTGACCATTTATCTTGTCAAGTTTATCACAATTTAGATGCCTTGTGTTGCTGTGATGTTCTCCAAACTGTAGTTAGCTTCCATAGCTCTGTTTAATTGTTGTATGGTGCCTCTTTTCAGTGAACTCAGGTTTAGGCATGCTACTGAAAAAGGTTTAGCTTGATAAACAAATGACTTTAATAGTTGTAACTGAGACTGAAGCAACATTAAAAAGCCATGAGACGGCTGTGGCACTCATGTGGTGCTATGTTATTGAATTGTGTTAAATTAAACCTTTTGATGTCATCTCTTGGATTTACCTCTGAATTCTGAAGCTAATACCCAACTGATTACTGCAGCCTCTACACATCCAAATCAAACATACACCCTGGTTGCCGCAAATGATATACTACTAGATTCTTCGGTAATGAAGTACAGTCCTTCAGACTGCCAGAGACCAGAAGTGCTGAACAAAAACTTGGTTAAGGGGAATATACTTCTTTGTGGCTATTCCTTCAATTTTGTTGTTGGTACTGCATCTATCAAAAAGGTTTCAGAAACAGCCAAGAGTCTTGGTGCAATTGGATTTGTTCTTGTTGTGGAAAATGCTTCTCCAGGAACAAAGTTTGATCCTGTCCCTGTTGGTGTTCCTGGGATTCTCATCACAGATGTCTCTAAATCAATGGTAATCTTCTTGAATTCCCATCTATTGTTATCCCAGGAACCTGAAAGCTGTTTACCTTGTTGGTTATGTGACATGCTTGGAATCTTTGGAATTGTTTATTTTATATTTTTGTGTTCATTTATATATAAATAATTCTATTCATTGTTATTAATTTAAAATGATATTTTCTTATATTATTTTATAAGAAGTATTATAATTCTATTTACTTTTTTTTTTGTTGTGAAGTTTTTTTTTGATATATTT
Source organism: Hevea brasiliensis (assembly GCF_030052815.1). Lineage (NCBI taxonomy): Eukaryota > Viridiplantae > Streptophyta > Magnoliopsida > Malpighiales > Euphorbiaceae > Hevea > Hevea brasiliensis. Next base: position 25,311,743 of record NC_079505.1, read on the forward strand.
TTTGTGAAATAACTACTTTACAAAAAGTAAACCAGTTTATGTAAATTGTAAGATAAAATATAAAAATTTCATAAAGTTAAGACTTTTGTTTTTTGTGTGAAATAAAACAAATAAATAGTAACTTGTTATAAGCAAAGCAGTCATAGAATCCACCAAAGATAACTGTCATATAGCAAACTATACTTAGCACTATTGCTATACCTACTATATTTTAAATTTACATCAAGCACTTCTTAGATGCTTTTTAGAATTACTTTTGGTTGTTGATTAGTTCAGTACTTTGGCCACTCTTGAGTTGGCTTTTTCCTCCTCCCTTCTCTCCCTCATAAAGTAACTTTTTTTTTTTAAATATTGTGATTGATTCTTGTAATTTAACTTTTTTGGTTCTTGGGCATCATGTTGTGAAAATTCACACCCACACAAGATAAAAAACACAAAATTTAACGTGATTCGGCGTAAGCCTACTCCACTAACCAAATCTACTATCAAGAAAAAATAATTACAACTACTAATAATTTTTTCTCACATTCAAAATCACTCAAACAAAACTCACGGAATTTAACACACCTCTCCACTTCATGAACTCTCTACAATGCATTTCATATGATGACCAACCAACTACACATATATATAGGCCACTAAAACCTAGTCCTTTTAGGACTCTAATTATTAAACTTCATTATTTGAATTCTACTAAACTTCCTAAACTAATTATACTTCCTAAACTAATTATATTTCATAATTTCAATTGGACTTGAACTCTAACAATCTCCACCTCCAAGTCAAATTGAATTAGTCTTCACAATTTTTGCAAAAATCAATTTTCTCTTGGGTACTTCTTTGCACTCTTGATTGTTGATGTTGCCTCTTGCTTCCATTTGCATTCTTCCAATCAATGTACTTCCTTCCAATTTGTAGAGATTATTTACACCAATCTTCTCACCCTTAATGATCACAAGAGCACATCGGCTAACTCTTATGACTCGATCATGAATCGATCACCAATAACTCAAAGAATCCAACTTACCCAAGAAAATTAAGTTCATTTCAAATTTTGAAACATACCTCACTTTATCGAACACTTTTACTCGATCACCATGCATTTTGATCTTCACTCTTCCAACTCTTTAACTTCCATCTTGTTCCCATTAGCTAGCTTCACTTTTTCTTCTTCCTTTTCTTTAATCATATCAAATCACTCATTCTTTGAGCAAATATGGAATGGGCAAGCAGAATTCATTAACAACTCATCTTGTAATGGATATTTTACCTTACCCTTATCATCATCCACATTCAAACATTCACCATCAACACCATCATCCATTGCGATTGCAGTAGTTCCTTCTTGTTCTTTTCCACGACTCTTTTTGAATTGTTTAAATCCTAAAAGATCTTCCTTCATCTTCATACAACGGTATCGAATGTGACCATTCTCATGACAGTAGTAGCATTCTCATGACAGTAGTAGCATTTTCTTGACAGTAGTAGCATTTTCTATCATCATGGTCTACTCGTGGTCTCGAGCTCGATCTATTATTCCTTCTCTAATTGTTTCAACGTAAATTGCTTCTACCACGATTAGAGCCAGTAACAAAAGCTCCACTCATTGCTATTACCTGTCTTCTTGAACTTCTCATCATTCAAGATAACTGTGGTAACCTCCTCCACCTTCAAAGTCTCATTCCCAACTATTAGGGCTGTCACCAAGCTTTTATAAAATTGTGTGAGAGAGGTTAAAAGCAAGAGAGTTTTATCTTTATCATCTACCTTCACACCAATACTAACCAATTGGGTAATTAATTTATTAAAAAATATTAAGGTGATTCCTCACATCAGTACCTTCATTCATTCTGAGTTGGTACAACCTTTCTTCCAGTGCAAGGGATTTGTGAGTGATTTTGACATGTACTGGCTCTTTAATTTCTTCCACAAAACAACTAGCGAAGTCTCCTCTAAAATATTGTACTTTACATCTGGGGTTAAAAGCTTTTGTTGAAGCTCCTCCCAATTATCATCTTTCATGGTCACCGGTTGCTTCTCGTTCAATATTTTAATTAATCCTTATTGTATAAGGATATCTTTCACGGTGTTTTGCCATAAACTGAAATTATTTTTTTCATTGAACGGCTCTACCTCAAATTTTGTACGCGCCATCTTTGACATCTCAAACCACAGCTCTGATGCCACTTGTTGTGAAAATCCACACTAACACAAAATAAAGAACACAAAATTTAACGTGGTTCGGCGTAAGCCTATTTCACCAGCCAAATCTGTTATAAAGGAAAAATAATTATAACTATTAATTATTTTTCTCACACTCAAGATCATTCAAATAAAACTCATAGAATTCAACACACCTCTCCACTTTGTGAACTATCTACAATGCATTTCATATGGCTAACTAACTACACATATATTCAGGCCGCTAAAACCTAATCCTTTTAGGACTCTAATTATTAAATTTCATAATTTAAATTCTACTAAACTTCCTAAACTAATTATACTTCCTAATTTCAATTGGACTTGGACTTTAAACTCTAACACATAATTATTATTCCAGGATCTTGTAGATTATTACAACATTTCTACGCCAAGAGATTGGACTGGACGAGTGAAGAGCTTCAATGCTACAGGAAGCATTGGTGATGGCTTGATGCCTATACTCCATAAATCAGCACCACAGGTAGCATTATTCTCTGCTCGAGGGCCCAACATAAAAGATTTCAACTTCCAAGATGCTGATCTTCTTAAACCAGATATCTTGGCTCCCGGTTCTCTTATTTGGTCTGCTTGGTCTCCAAATGGAACAGATGAGCCAAATTATGTTGGTAAGTGAATTATAAAATTCAGTCTATACTTTGTATTAATACCTTAACCTCTAGTTTACCATAAAACTTGGTCAGCCTAGAAGTGGAACAATTGAAGGAACTTTATGCATTTTGGGAGGGCAAAGGTGTGAGGAGAGGTTTACTTAGGTCAATTTTGAAAGGAGGATGATAAAATCTTGTAGGTAGAGGTGACAATATTTGACCTGAACTCCTTCAAAGAAATAAGGTCATCTGACCTGAAAATTTTACTGTTAATTGGGTCAGGACTCAAGTAATATGAATGACCTGAAAAAAGTTCTATTTTTAAACTGAAAAAATGGGGAAAAAATGACCTTGAAATGTAAAAAACTCCCAAAATAATTGAAAATGTAAGTCGAATAATCCAAATGATTTGAAATGAATCCCTATAAGTAGACTTATGGGGTGATCTAGATTCTAGCCTGACCTAACCCATTTGCTACCTTCATTTGAAGCATTTATGCTCCATCTTGTGCATGCAAGAGGGAGACAGACATGAAATTGGAACTTTCTTGGTATGGAATTTAAAAACTCAAAAGAGCATGCATATAAAGAAAGGGGGAAAAAAAGAAGGAAATGCTTATATGCTTCAAGAAATAATTATTTTTGCATGATAAGCGTTTAATTTTTTCGAGCAGGAGAAGGATTTGCCATGATATCTGGAACGAGTATGGCTGCGCCCCATATAGCAGGGATAGCTGCACTTGTGAAGCAGAAACATTCTCACTGGAGTCCTGCTGCCATCAAATCAGCCTTAATGACAACATCAACAAAGCTGGACAGAGCAGGAAGACCTCTTCAAGCACAACAGTACTCTGAAACAGAAGCCACGAAGCTGGTTGCAGCTACCCCTTTTGATTATGGGAGTGGTCATGTTGATCCAAGGGCTGCTCTGGATCCAGGACTCATCTTTGATGCAGGTATTTTGCTTTTCACCCTTTATGTGTATCTGTTTTTGTGTGTGCGTGTATGTGTGTATTCTATTTACTTTGGTTGATGGGATGCAAGTAATGCTCAATTAGCTTAATGACATGCAGTCTTGCAAATTAGGCAAGCGAAATTACGTTGAACTTTCTGGAATAAGCCCCTAGCGGGTTTGGTTGCAGTTTTATTGCCAAAAAATTTTTGGGAATTAGCCACAAATCATCGACTGGTATGTTATGGCATTGATTATCATGAAACCCAGAATTTGAAGTTATTAATACATATTGTACTTGTGGATTGGGTTTGTTAGGTTCAGTTAATCGAAAGAAAGAAAAGAAGAAACATCTTTGAGTTTGATTTTATTCATAACAAAATTAGCAAATAGTCTGTCACTTGGCTGCATTAAAAATTTTAAAATGCTTATATAGCGAGCTCTTCGTTCATTCTCCCGATTTAGCTTCAATATACATTTTATGCACCTAGTCATTCAATTTAATGCTTAACTAAACAATTACCAAATGACTTCCTTTTGCTCTTTTTGATAGGTTATGAGGATTACTTGGGGTTCTTATGCACAACACCTGGTATTGATGTCCATGAGATTAAGAACTACACAAACTCTCCTTGCAACTACACCATGAAGCATCCATCAAATTTCAACACCCCATCAATCACTGTATCCCATCTAGTGAAAACTCAAACAGTTACTCGCATGGTCACAAATGTTGCTGAGGAAGAAACTTATGTGATTGCAGCAAGAATGCAACCATCCATTGCCATTGAAGCAACCCCTTCAGCAATGACTCTCAAGCCTGGTGCATCTCGGGAGTTCTCCGTCAGCCTTACGGTTAGATCAGTGACTGGAACATATAGTTTTGGAGAAATTTTAATGAAAGGCAGCCGAGGGCACAAAGTAAGGATTCCAGTGGTGGCTATGGGATACTGGCGATAGAGTGAGTTACTTGGTCATCTAAATTAAGTTTTTATGGTTTTGATATTCTTTGTAACATGTGGTAATAAGATATAAGGCTAGATTGGTTTAATCCAAAATATATATATATATATATATATATATATATATATATATATATATATATATATATATATATATATATATATATGTGGAATAGTTGTAAAGGTAACCAGTTTAAGGGAGAGACTCCTAGTTTCTTCCAGTTGTAAGTTTTATTAATTTTTTCAGTAATTTCATTACTCCTTTGCCATGAGGATTTTTCTGCTCTTATTGAATCCATATCAATGGGGGATTATTGAATTTTACATTGGCTGTTAACCTACTTTAACCCTCTACCTTTATCCAGCTTTGTTAAAGAGGAAGGACTGGAGAAGTGTGTTAGTAGCCAATAAGTTAAAGAAAATGTTGGGTTTGATGAGTTTTTATTTCTTGTAGTGATGTTGTTTGTAGTTCTCGAATTGGTGATTGACTCCTTTATAGCCTGTAACCAGAAGAAATGTGAGGTCAGTAGCTTGAGTAGTGTCACTCCGATACTCAAGTCAGTAAATGTTTGAAGAGAGAAAGCAAATGCTGAGAGAATTAAGAGAATTGAATTGTGTACCTTGCCAGATGTGGTGAGCCGTATTTTTAGGGTTAGAAATGACATCTTGTTATATAGCGATATTCTCAACGGAAATATAACACATCCCAACATGTACTCAATTTCTAAGATAGTTCATTTTATCTGAATATCCTAACTTATCCGATCATTCTATGTTCTAACCAAATACTTTGCATCTTATCTGAACATTTTGTGTTTTATCCGAATACTTTATGTCTAATCCAAACGCCCTATATTCTATCCGAACACTTAATGTTTAATCAAAACACTTTATGTTCTATCCGAACATCTTATGTTCAGTTATGGAAATTTGAATATGATTTGAACCTTATCTCGGATTTTGGGGCATACTGTATCATGCAGCAATCACAAAATTTTATAGATTAGAGCTGTGAAATTATACCAAAAGATGAAACTTATTAGTTGCTGATTGGCATTGAGATTTCAATGCCAAAATTGCTTTTCAGGGAAAAAGCATCATTTTAGAGTTTGAAAATCTATTTTATTATTTTAGTGTTTTAATAACTAAAACTTATCAAATTTAATTTAAAATCATTTTTAATACTCCTAATTAATATATTTAAAAAAGTACATTTCTTAACAGGAGTTTCAACAATAATGCCAAATAGTCTTGCAAGTTGTTACATAACATATGCCTAAACCTTGAATTTGAAGCACAATCAGCAGCTAAAAGGAGCAAAATTGCTGAAAAAAATCCTTATAAAAAAACAAAGAATAGAATATCTGGTCAAATTAATACAAGTACTTAACAGCTTATGTTGTCAAACGATGTCGTAAGGGACTTTTGGTATCAGTAACAAGAGCTGGAGAGAGTTGGCGCCAAGATTAGTTGGTTGTTATAGCCAAATGTAGCTGAGCTCTCAATTTGTTACAGTAGCTGCTAGGTAGTTGTAACCGTAGACGTAATCTCTGGTATAAGAATAAGTGATCGTAGAAGAATAGATGTATATGAGAATTTGATAATGAAATGTGTCTTGCTTCTCTCTTTCTTCTGAAATCTTATTTTAAAAAATATACTATTTAGTCATTATATTTTTACTTCTGTTAAACTATTTAGTCCCTCCGTCAAATTTTTCATTATTTATGCTATTCAAACTACTATTTTGTCCCTTTATTTTAAGAAAACTAATTAGTTGATCCCTATATTTTAAAAAACACTACTATTTAGTTCCTTAATTTTAGTGAAACTAATTAGTTGGTCAATGTATTTTGAACAATATAATATTTTGAAAAATATATTATTAGATAAAAATAGAAATTTTATTATGTGAACACTAAATTTGAATTTACATTTTTTTTAATTTCTAATTCCTTAAACATTATTTTTGTATTTTCTCTACTGAAAAATAATTTTTCTATTTTCTCTACTAAAAAATAATTTTCCTTGATTACTTATAAATTTAAGAAAACTGAGTAACTTCTTTATATAGATAATTTATACCATTTTTATCAACATATGAAAATAAAGAGAGAATGAGGAGGAGAAGGACATGGGCATAGAGTAGAAAAAACATTGATAGAGAGAAATAAAGAAAGATAAAAGAGAAATAAGAGGATAAGATTATGATAGTTTAGATATAAAAAATAATTATAAAATTAAATAGTTAACGAAGTTAAATTACAGGGACTAACTAATGTATTTTTTTAAAATATAAAAACTAACTAATTAGTTTCTCTAAAATTGAGGGACTAAATAATAGTTTGATCAGTAATGATTAATAGAAAAATTAACGGAATGACTAAATAGTTTAATGGAAGTAAAATAAAAGGATCAAATAGTATATTTTTTTAAATAATAGAGATCAAATAGTTAATTTTGTTAAAATATAAAGACTAAATAATAATTTATTCATTAAAAAAAAAAGAGAAATTCCATAAAAAATCTGCCTTATCTCAACCCTAATTTTTTGTAGTATTGGAGCCATGTTCATTTTAAAATTGTGAGATCTTGAGTTTGATTTTTAGTTTGAGCTAATTGTATTTAAAAAATAAAAAAAGTGCTGTACCAACTTGAAGGTGATATGGATTCATGACAGATGCTTTAAAATGATGCTTCCGTATCACTGGTGGTGCATATGGTTTTGAAAGTGCAAACGATGTCGCTTATCAGAAGCTGTTGTCATCATCAACGAAGATAACTATTGTAAAGCATGGGGTTAGCTCTTGGAATGAATGGGTAATGGCATGGGCTTGGCTCTTGGGATGAATGGGTAATGTGCAGATTTATACGTCTGCTGTACACAACATTTTCTTTTGATCCACAACGCCATTAAAATTTCAGCTGCTCGTTTGATTGCTTATCTAGGGATGGTTGTTCATGCAGTTCAGTGCTGAAGTCATGTGGCAAGGGAGGGAAGAGCCACTTGTTTTCTGTATGTTTATCTTAAATTATAAGTTATTTAAATCAACTTATAAGTTATAAAAATAAATCGGCTTATTTAATATTTTTAAGTTTATAAGTTAAAAAATAATAATAATAAATTAAATGATCACTTTTTTATTTTAATATTTATAAACACTACACTTATAAGTTAATTTGATGAAATATTTTATTTTCTTACGCTTATTTAATAAAGTCTCTTAGAGCATGTTTAGCAATATCTCACGATGAAATTTGATTAGAGCTGAGCATTTAGTTCAAACAGAATCATCAAAATCAAATTACTATATTTTAGAAATCGACATCCAAAATATAAGAAAAATCAAATAGAACTAAACCGTCCTAATTTGATTATGTTTGGTTCGAATCGATCGATTTTGAATTTTGATTGAATTTTTATTTGAACTGAATTTTTAAATTATTTGATTTAATTTTAATCTTAATTTAAGCCTAATAATTATTAATTAATGAAATATATATAATATAGAAATTTTTTATAAAAATAAAATAATTTAAAAATCATTAAAATAATTTGATTCGATTTGATTTAATTAATTTTTTATTTATTTAATTAATTTTTTTCTTTTTAAAAATAAATAAAATTAAAATAATTGAAATTTTTAAAATTTAAAATTAAATTGAATTAAATTATTTTAAAAATTAAATTAAATTAAATTATTAAATTAAAATAATTTAATTTATTTGATTCAGATATTGCTCATCGGTTATGACTGATTATGACTGTGTACTAGAGCTAGCAGTACTGAACAATGGTATATTGCAGTCAGATTGCTCAGAAAGTTTCAGACTTAACTAATTGAATTAAAATGGTGATGACACGTCTGTACATAAGTTGATCAAAAGAAGGAAAGCAATGTTTCAATAATTGGAAATGACAGCCCATATGTACAGTGACCTTATCTATCTATACTGAAACTTGTGCATGGCATTGAGTAGTGAGAAAGGTGTTAAATTCTGCTGACCACAACATATAACAGAAACAACACCACATTATTCATGAATGTTTAAACAGTTGTGTATGATTATGATATCTTCCTCATTTGCTTGTAATCGCCAATTCTGATCAAGTTGAAAGAGAATGAATCGGATTCTTAGCTGTAATGGATGTAATCTACCTAAGCCTCCAGCAGGAAGCCAATTCTACATGGTAAGCTTGCAGCTCAAGACTTGGTTTATTTTGTGAAAAATATTTTTTTTAATAAAAAAAATTAATTTTTTTTAATTTTAATAATCTTATTAAAATATTTAATAATTTTTTAAGATATTTTTGTTAATTTATCTAATTAAAATTTAAAATTATAAATGAAATGAAGAAATATATGTATTCACATGTAATTAGATGTTAATATCTAATTATTAATCAGTGGCCAATTTGAATGTAATTATTGAACTAAATAAGTTTATAATTAAATTTATAATCTAATAAGGTTATTTCATTTATTACAGTTAATTATATTTTCAATGAGAAGGGATGTAATGTCTGCAAAAAAATGTTATTTTTAAGAGTAATTATAAGAAAATTTTGAGGATTGAATTGTAATTTTTCACCTAATATTATTAAGGGTCTATTTAATATTGTTATTTAGACTGTTGTCAAGAAAAATACTTTTTTCAATATATTAATTCGAAAGTATTAAAAAAATAATTTAAAATTAAATTTAATAAGTTTTAATCGTAAAAACACTAAAATAATAAAACAAATTTTTATAAATTATTTTTTTTAACGGTATTTAAAATAATTTTTTTTGAAAATTAGTTTTAACCGTGTAATCTCAATACCAAACAAGTACTAATACTCCTATCATAAATTTGAAAATTTCCCATTAAAAAAAAAAAGTAAGGTCTAAGGATTTAATTGTACTATTTCACCTAACATCATTGATAGTACAATCATAAATAGAAAATTTCCCAACTAAAAATGGGACCATTTATGTATGGGCGAAAAATAGCAATGAAATGTTGATAAGAGATTGCTCTCTACACTTCTTTCTGCCTTTTATGTGGGAAAGGAATTTACTTCCACTTGAAAATAAATAAATAAGGGTATTAGATGCTTTCTACACAAACTTTTTTTTTTTATTAAATATCTGACACTACATATTATTTCCATATCCTAGAAAAAATTTTTAAAATTTTAATATTTAAATCTCATTAATTGTAATATTATTTTTATTATAACAAATTATTATTAATCTTATAGAGCTTGCAATAAATTATAACTCACTTTTAACTATGATGAATTTAAATCATTCTATCACTTATTGAAAGTATTTTGACTTTTAATTTTTACATGAAAAGTCATTAATCGTCATCACTTTTAATTGTAACTATTTAACCTTCGTGATTGATGAATATGACAACTTGATTTATACACGCTTTATATTTTCATTATACTTTTATAAATTCAAAGATTTAATGGTTATATTTCATAAGTTTAGGTTTAATAGTTATATTTTATAAAATTCAAATATCAAATGAAATGTTATGAAAGATAAAAATATCAAGTGACTTTTCATATAAAATTTAAGAGCCAATTTCAATTAAGATAAAGCATCATTACATAAAGCAGTAGAGATAAAATGAGGGACAGAATCCCACTCCGTAACAACATTCACTGATCGTTTCACAAACACTACAAAGCAATCTGGTAGTTCGCTCAACAAGATCTTACAATTCTCCACAACTGAACTAAAGTAGGATGCATCTGGATTGGAGGCCGAAGAGCAAACACAAGGACTTGAGAATTTGACTCAAAAATAACTTGTCGATACGCTGAATTTTTTATCCAACTTAACGCCTCCGGAAGGCTTATTACCTTAGCCACCTTTAGATCAAGAGGCCTTTGTATCGACTTTCGACAAGCTTTAATAAAAGATCAATCGGTAGCACATAAAACCCAACCTGCACCAAGATGATTATCCATGGACAATGTTACTACATCCGCATTGCACTTCACAAATGGGGCTGGCGTATGTTGCTAGGAGGGCTGCAATGCAAAAGGACAATCAGAATTGTCTTGTTGCATACCAATGCTAGATTTAGCTAAGGGAAGATTATAAAATACTTCCAGTGCACATAAAAGTAGTACTCTTCTCTCACAAAAAAGTGGACCTTCCTTGTAACGTGAAAAGTGGATCTCACATGATTGTGAAAGACAGTGCATGTACACTGAGTGCATGTAATAATCTCTCTTAACTAAGAGCCATTAGTCAAAATAAGCCATAGCACCAGCCAAAATATCTGATGGAGACTTGTTTAAATTATTCCACAACAGATCATTCCTATTTCTGCATAACATCCATAGTAACATACAACTTTGAATATCTTCCAAACCCATATCATCTAATAACTTATAGATGCATTTTAGAAAGTTGATCACCAAATGCCAAGTTAAGCCACAAAGTTAGTCGGCATTCTCTAGCAACCCAACAGGAGAAAAGTGTGCTCCCTCATTTTTATCCCTTCCCCACAAATAGGACAGGTGAGATCAATAGCAACTCATTGATAATGGAGTGCCTCTCGTGCAGGAAGAAAGCCAAAACATGCATGCCACAAAAGATTTTTAACTTTAGGAGGCAAATGCAACTTTCAATGAGAAGTGATGCTGTTCTCCTCTTCTGTTGGTATTGTTGATAGATCTTGGATCTACAAGGTAGCAAAGAATATTGGGTTAGTAGACCACCACTTTGACGCTTAACTTAGGAATGGAACTAGACTGTGAATGAATATGATTGATTAAGAGATTCACGCTCATACATGATAGCCTTTATATAGGTTTTGGTGTAAATTCCTATTAGGATTAAGAATTTGCGATTGATTGGAACTTGTAGTCTACATTGTCTGGGAGTCCTATGAGTATTAGGATTGTAACCAGAGATATTATCTCGGGATCCTTATCCTTTTACAAGATTCGAGCATTCAGGGATGTGATTGAATGAGCAACACCTATCCGAGTGTCGAGGTAAATGTCTGAGCAACCCATAATAGTTCGAACCCGAATGGGATATCATTACCTGTTACTTGGTTATTCATTTTTTTTAAGAGTAATTTAAGTAAATTCTAATGATTTAATTGTTCTTTTTCACGTAACATTATTATTGATAGTACTATCATAAATTGAAAATTTCCCAACTAAAAGAAGAAGTAAAGTCTAAGGATTGAATTGTACTTTACACCTGGCATCATTGATATTGCTATCATAAATTGAAAATTTCCAACTAAAAAACGCAACCATTTGTGTATGGGCTAGAATAGCAATGCAAATGTTGATAAGAGATTGCACTCTACACTTCTTCTGTTTTTTTGGCGCAATAATTGTAATAAAAAATAATAAATAAATAAAAGGCATGGGATGCTTTCTATTCAAACTTTTTTATTAAATGTCAAATCATATTAAAAATTTTTAATATTTTTAATATTTAAATCTCATTAACTATAATATCATTTAATTAAAATAACATTATAAATTTTATATGAATTAAAATAAATTAAAAATCATTTTAAATCTGATCAATAATATATATATATAAAATTTCATATCATAAGGTGATAGCGATACATGTTGCGTGTGGCTCATAATTAGACACAAATATACTGAATTGAGATTGGTCTGAATCAAATTTAATACCTAATTAGGTTGACAATTTCAATTCATAAATCGGTTTAAAACAGTCTTCACCGGCCCCTCCTTAAATTAAGATAGGAATCGGGCCAATTTAAATGATTGTTTTCTTTTCTGGTAAAATTTTTTTATTAAATTTATATTTGGATCTTTTCAACTTTTTACATTAGAAATTAAATAAATAATGTCTAAAAATTTAATATAAATTAATAATATTTAAAATTATATTAAATCGAAACGGTTTTAAATCAAAATCAGTCTGAACTGTAAGCCCACCAAACCAAAGATTTCAGCTCGAAATCAAATTAAAATTGACCCGTAACCAAGTATAAATGCAACAGTATCTTTTTTAATAATTAATTATGATTGAGATTTAAACTCTAAATATTATAATTTTATAATCATCAATCCATAATGATTATGATTATGATATGATGATAGTTGTTATTTTAATCAAAAGTACATTAATTATTTGTCTTAATGAGAAGGTTGAACCTATAATTTTTTTATAATTAAAACAACATTTGAGTACAATATTTAAACTTTGCCCTTTTATTTTGTACTTTTCTTTAAAACTTTCCTATTATTTAAAAAGCACAATTAGTAAAGTAATATTTGGTTAAATAATAAAAAATAAAGTAAAAAAAGGCTTTTATTAGAAGCAAAAGTTATTTTTATTAACTGATTTTTTAATTTTATTATTTTAAACAAAATTTAAATATTTATCAAATAAAGTTCTTCTTCTTCTTATTATTTAATAAAGCTAAAGTTTATACAAGTATTTTTTAAAAATAAAAATAAAAATAAAAATAAAAAATGAAAATTTTTTACCGAATAAAAACTTAATTTTTCTTAGATCTATTGTGCCTTCTTCAGTGGAAAATTAAAAAAAAATAATAATAATAATAAAAATGAGCCGGAAAAATATAATTCTGTCACTATCAATTGTCCTTGTATAAATAATCATAATGTTTAAAGACAAAATAGATGTGTTGGATGCCAAATCATAAATGATATTCAATTTGCTAATTTATTTCTTCCTACCAAGATTCATGACGTATGAACAGGTCAAATCAATTTATAAATAGGCTAGCATAATTATTTTTTTGATAAATTTTATAGCGATAAGTTGAATTTATAAGTTAAATAAAATAAATTAAAGAATTTAATTTTTTATTTTTATAAATATATTTTTTATTTTTTTTTAAATATTGTATATGTATTGAAGAGTCAACTCTTTGATTGAGTCTAATTTTTTATAATAATTAATAAATAATTGACCCCCACTCGCTATACTCTTCTACATTAATAAAGCGCACTAAATTTTTTTTTTTCTGAATATTGATATATGTATCAATTTTTAATTGATAAGAATTACTCACATCATTTTAATTTAAGAATTTAATTTGTCCCATTAAAAAACTTGACTGTAATTAAAGTGTATGAATCTTTTATAGAAATTGCAATGTGACTACATTTTAAAAGAAATAATTTCCTCATTCTTCAAGATTTTTGAGTCGAATTTTTTTTTTTTTATAAAAAAAGAGCAAGCTATAAATTAAAAAAAATCATCGAGAATAATTACAAATTTTAAAATTATTATTTCATTTTAATTTTTATAATCATTATGCTTATAAGCTAGTTAAGTACTTTATTATTCAATAAAGAAAAAAAAAATAAAATGTTGAGGGGTGAGCATGCATTTACGATGAAAAATTCAAGACAGGTCTATCTATTTGATAGTTAATTATGTGAGATCTTACATAGGTAATGTCTTTATAAAATTATCATGAAATTAAATTCAAATACCTTAATAAGGTTGAGAATCAATTGATACTTGTGAGATACTTAATGATGACTCATGAATAAAGTGTCTTAGGAAAGTTTTGCCATTCTTTTACCATGAAGTTTGATGTGACTATGTATTAGAGCTACTGCTAAGAAAGTTTCTGACTTGGCTTACCAATTGAATTGAAATGATAATGACATGTCTGTATATAAGTTGAACAAAAGAAGGGAAACAATGCTTCAATAATTGGATATGGCAGCCCGTATGTGCAGTGACCATATCTATCCATACTGAAACTTGTGCAGGACATTGAGTTGGTGAGAAAGATGTTGAGTTCTGCTGACCACACCATACAACAGAAACAACAACACATTATTCATGAAGAGTTAAACAGTTGTGTATGATTTACCAATTCTAATTTTAACAAGAAAACTTGCATTTTGCATGTTATAATTTTGAATCACAGATCTCAAATTTTACTATCGAGAGTAATTATATCCAAATATCAAAATTAATATGAAAAATTTGGAATTTTGTCCACTGAATGGTTTTTTGAAGCTTTATATTGAATTCAAAATTGATAGTGCAAAAGTAATTAATAGCCAAGAGAAAGAATTGCTCAAATCTTAAAGTTTGAAATATGTAAGCTAAAATTACAATGTGTGAATATAATTGTTAATTAATGAAAATGTTTGATTATTTTCTGTCAAATTGAACTAAACTAAAAAATTAAATTAAACAAATTAAAATAAGATATAAATATATTATGAGATTTTTGTTAATTTATCTGATTAAAATTTAAAATTATAAATGGAATGAAGAAAATTATGTATTCATATGTAATTAGATGTTAATATCTAATTATTATGCAATGGCCAATTTGAATGTAATTATTGAACTAAATAAGTTTATAATTAAATTTATAATCTAATAAAGGTTATTTCATTTATTATAGTTAATTATATTTTCAATGAGAAGCAATGCAATGTCTTAAAAAAAATGTTATTTTTAAGAGTACTTATAAAAAAATCTTGAGGATTGAACTGTAATTTTCACCTAATATTATTAAGGATCTATTTGATATTACTATGACTATTACTAAAAAAAACACTTTAAATATATTAATAAAAAGTATTAAAAAAATTTAAAATTAAATTTGATAAGTTTTAATAATAAAAATATTAAAATAATAAAAATAATTTTTTATAAATTATTTTTTTTAATAATATTTGAAATAATACTTTTTTTTTACTAATAGCTAATTTTAATCCTTCAACCATAGTGCCAAACAGCATTAATAATTATTATATATTAATTCTAGGTGTTTTAGAAAAAGCCTTAATTCTAAATCTTAGATTTTTTTTTTGCCTTTTTTAATTTTTTTAAATCAAAGATATTTAATATTATGATTTTTTTTCATCTATAATATCATAAAAATTATAAAATAAATATATAAAATTATATAATTTTATAGTTTTTATATTTTATTGATAAATGATAAAAATAAAAAAAATAATTATATGCTTCATAATTTGAATTAAATATATTATAATTCAAATTATTTTTCTCTTTTTAATTTTTATTTTAATTTTAATTACATTAAAATATTTAAATATTATTATTTTCATTGAATAGTTTTGAAACAATTTATAGGAAAATGTAATTCATTATTTTACCCATAGTATTGTGATCATTTTACTTTGTAACAGTTTCTTATATTTTCACTTTTTTTAATTAATTAAAATTTCAGAATTTAAAAAATGCCAGCCCTATTTAAACTTTTATTTAATTGTTTATTTTATTAATAAAATTTTGAAATTTTTATATATTTATTTTAATTTTATACCACCAAAGTGTTCATATGAATTTCAAAATATTTTTTTGCTATTTTATTTTTTTATTATTATCATTTTAATTATTTTTTAATCATTTAACTATTTAGTGAAATTTGCACTAATTAATATTATCTTTTTTAAATTTGATTTGAGATCATTTTATTTTATGATAAAATGAATTTCCCTTTAATATACATTTTTTTATAAACTAAATTTATTATTATAAAAATTAGGCTTTTCTTTAAAAAAATTAAATAATTTACCTTTTTAACCAATATTATCAAAGAAGCTAGACTCTACAATCAAATATTTCTTATTATCAAATTATTTTTTTATCTAATATATTAAAATAATAAATAATAAATATTACATTATTAATATTAATTGGTCTTAAAGTAAATAATATACACATAACTAATATGAAATATAGTAAATAAATTAAAATTTTATTTCAATTGAATAAACAAAATAATTTTAGTAATTATTAATAAATAATAATTGTATTTTTATGATAATAATTTATTTATTACACAATAAAATTTAATAGATTTTTCATTATAAATACTTTTTATATATTAACTAAGTTAATATCTTAAATATAAAAATAATAATAATAATAAAATCTGCAACATCGTGCGGATGGGTTTTAGAGCTTGTCCTATCATAGATTTGAAATTTTCCCAACTAAAAAAAATAAAGTCAAAGGATTAAATTGTACTTTTCCACCTAACATTAATGATAGTATGGAACCATAGCAATGCAAATGTTCATAAGAGAATGCACGCTACGCTTCTTCTGTCTTTTTGTGGAAAAAAAAAACAAAAAAAAAAGCATGAGATGCTTTCTATGCAAACTTTTTTATTAAATGTCTGATTGAAAATTTTTAATATTTAAATCTCATTAATTATAATATTATTTTATTATAACAAACTATTATAAATTTTATAGGGATTGAAATAAATTATAGCTCACTTTAAATCTAATGAATTTAAGTTATTTTAACGTCTCATAAAGGCTTATTACCTCACCCACATTTAGATCGAAAGGCCTTTGCATTGACTTTTGACAAATTTTAATAAAAATGTAAAATAATTCTTAATTTCAATTATTACTCCAATAATCTTGAACAACTAAATCTTCACAGATTTAGAAAGTATACTTAATGCGAAATTTAATTGAGTTACAGTAATAATACAGAGAAATCCTTTGATTCAATAAATTAATTTTTACTTCTTGATTCTTCAATAAAGTTTAGTGGTGGAAGGCTCTTGAGATGACTCTAATATTTGTGACTTTATGAAAGAGAATATATGTGTCCATATGGGTAGAGAGATGATCAGTCTATATATATCTTTAAGATTTAATCTAATATGTCCATCAAGTAACCCATGTACGATCATGATTTCTTTTTATTAAAGCAAATATCAATTAATATCGGGTTACATTAAAAGAATTGATTTTGGCACATTTAATTTTTTAAAATCATGGGTAAGACTTTACATTCTTTCACTTGGCACGATAATTAAGTGATATAAAATTTAATAGTATAAACATTAGGCGAGTCTAAAATAAATAAATAAATCATTTTACAATGTACTTTATAATTACCTTCCTATAATAAATTACTAAGTGTAGGTTATAGCGGTTGTATATTGTTTAATCACGTACTCCTTTCCATATATCACAATACTAGCAACTTATAATAGTAGGTTCATTATATATATATATATATGACATCATGGTCCATAATAATATCTTAAAAAGATTTTTTCTGTCATCATTCACTCAAATATTATGTGTACACAATTATGAGAAACAAAAAATACTTTAATGTATGTCAGAAACACATCAATGAGCTCAGAGTATCAAAGCCAATACATTATTCGTTAATACAACTAAAACCAATAACAAGAACATGTTCTTTAAATGTTTTAGGTTGTGAAGCATTAATTAAAAGATCTACAATAATGAGATCAGTACTATTATGCTCAATAGTCACTCTTTATTTCTAAATTTTCTCTTTAACAATAAAATACTTTAATTTCATATGTTTAGTACCTTTGGAATATTTGTTGTTCATAGAGAAAATACTGTTATGTAATTATCACAATTAATTCTTAGCAGTTTGCTAACTGTGTCAACTACTCCAAGTCCTGAGATAAAATTCCATATTCATACTACATGAAATGTAACTTCAAAACATGCCATAAATTTTGCTCCCATAATGAATGAAGTAATGACAAAGTATTTGGCACTTTTCTATGATATTGTTCCTTCAATTAATAGGAACCGGTAACCAAAATAGATTTTTTACTGTCAATACATCCAGGCAAATATGAATTTAACTATCTAATCACTTTTAAATGATTAGACCTCTTATACATGAGCATGTAATCTTTAATTCCTTACAGGTATCGTAAAAACTTTCTTTGTGGCTTTCTAGTGATCAATTCCAGGAGAAAGAATTGTGCAAGTTTGAGCATACATCAAACTTCCTGCAACTGAAGCATAAGTAATGATTCCATTACTTTACGTTTCACATCATTCTTTGGACATTGATTGAGATTAAATTTGTCCCATTTTTGTATCGAAATAATTTATGCTAAACATTTATGTATATTAAATCTCTCTGGAATTCTATAAATATATACTTTTTGAGACAATCCTTACAATTCTTGTGATCTATCACTAAAAATTTCTATTCCTATCATAAATGATGCCTATCCTATATCTTTCATTTCAAAATTCTTTGAGAGAAAATCTTTAGTCTCACATAATGTGCCCAAATCATTTGTATCAAATAAGATATCATCAACATACAGAATTAAAAAAATAAACATACTCCCACTAATCTTAAGGCATATACATCAATCAATAACTTTTTCTTTAAATCAAAAGACTTTATAGTATTATTGAACTTAATATACCACTGGTGGGAAGCTTACTTAAGTCTGTGTATTGATTTCTTAAGTTTACACACCATATGGCCTTTTTCTTCAATCGAGAAACTTTCAGGTTGATCCATATAAACTTCCTCTTTAAGTTATCCATTTAGAAATGTTATTTTCATATCAATTTGGTGTAACTCTATATCATAATGAGTCACCAATGCCATAATAACTCTTAATGAGTCTTTCTTTCAAAATTGGTGAGAAAGCCTTTTTATAGTCAACATCATACTTCTGAGTATAACCCTTGTTAACAAGTTTTACTTTATATCATTCGATACTGCCATCCAAGTTGTGCTCACCCTTGAAGACCCATTTACACTCAACTAGATTAGATGCTTTAGGCAATTCAATGAGATCTCATACTTTATTTAATTTCATGGATTTTAACTCACCTTTCATGGCTTTTAACTAATAGACCCTGTCTTTCTATGGCTTATGAAAATGAAACTAGATCTTTATTGATTCCAATGTCAAAATCTGACTCTTATAAATAAACCACATAATGATCATCAATTGCTAATCTTTTTTCCCTTTAAGATCTTTTTGATGGCATTTCTTATGGATCACCTTCATCAGATCTTTATAGGTTAGCTTCTTTAGGGTGTGCCTCATTATCATGTTGTGTAGCATTGTTAGAACATTCAACAACTGCGAGAATAACATGTGGAGTACATATGGATATATAAACATTAACAAGCACATGAAAATCAACTTTAATTTCCTATGTATCCACATCCTATCTCTCAACAATCCCACTAACTTCATCATTCTTCAAGGAATCTAGCATTACCAGTTTTCACAATTCTCAAACTATGGTTTGGAATATAAAATCTATACCGTTTAGATTTCTTTGGATGACCTATAAAGTATCCACTTATCATTTAAGAATCTAATGTCTTTTTATGTGGATTATAAATTCTTGCTTTCACTCAACAACCCAAATATGCAGGTGCATTAAACTAGGTTTCCTTTCAGTCCATAATTCATAAGGTGTTTTTGAGACTAACTTACTAGGACCCTATTTAATAAGTATACGACGGTTTTAAGTGCATACATCTAAGATATAGGTAAAAAAGAGTTACTCATAATACTCCTAACTGTATCCATTAAAGTACGACTTCACCTTTCCGTCACCCTATTTTATTAAGGAGTACATGACATAGTATACTATACTCATATGCCATTACTTTCTAAGAACTTTACAAATGGACCGAGAAATATTTCCTAATTCATTATGTTTCCCATAGTATTCACCACTTCTATCTAATTATTTTTACTTTTTCAATGTAATTGCCTCTCAACCTCATTTATGTACACTTCAGGTGCGTTTATTGATTGAGATTTTTCATTGAATATATCCATAAGGTAAAAAATCATCAATAAAGATAATAAAGTACTTTTCTCCAATAAAAGATAGAGTATCAAAAGGCCTACATATATTAGCATGTATTATTTTAAGAAGTTGACTGTTTCTTGTGGCTATTTTCTTATTGTGTTTGGTTTACTTTTACTTAATGCAATTAAGATCAATAAAATCTAGACTTGGTAGAATCTCATTTTTAACCAATCTCTGTAATCTTTCTTTGAATGTGTGACCCAAACACTTATGCCACAAGAAAGCAAAATTTTTCATTCAGTCTATTACACTTAATTCCAACATTGTTATAAGTGACAAAGAATGATTCATCAAAATTATCATCAAGTTTCAATATATATAGATCATCAGTAAGAATTTCAGAAATATTAATGAAATTTCATTATTATTAAATAAACTGAAACATCCATGCCCAAATTTAATATTAAATCCAAATTCATCAAGTTTTGAAATAAAAATGACATTCCTAGAAATTAAAAGGCACATAGAGGGTCTATAATAGGTCTAAGTGATAGCCATTATCTAAGACCAAATAGTAAGTCTCTATGCCTTCAATTGAAACCTTCATACGATTCCCCATATAGGAAGTCTTAGTTGGATTTGCGGTTTGGATCATAAGGAATCCTTTCATCACATTGGATACATAAATAGTAGCACTAAAATGAAGCTACCAAGTATTATTAGGAACTTCAAATAAGTTTGATTTGAAACATAAATAAGCATAAAAATTACCTTTCTTTTCAAATCAAACTTTATGTTTCAGGCAATCTTTCTAATAGTGTCATACTTTTGTACAGAATCGATATTTAGCTACCATTTGTTCATTTTTCTTAGCTTGAGTAACATTTGAAGATCCTTTTTTTTTTCTTCTTAAACTTGTAGGCTTTAACATTAAGTCCTCTATCAGTTTCTTGACCGATAATGTTAACGAAACGAGTCTCTTGATTCTTTAATCTTGTTTCCTTCTAAACTAGCTTACTGGCCAATTCATTATGATTCCACTTATCCTTAATAGCATTGTAATTAATTTGAAATGCCCATATTCAGGTGGTATTGAGTTCAAATGAACTAAACCAAGAAGGAATCATCAACCGTCATCCTTAATGTTTTTAGTTTTGCTATAATATCACTTGTTTCAATAATGTGCTCTTTCATACTCTTCGACTAATCATACTTCATGGCCATGAGTTATGCCATTATGATGAGGAGTCGATTACACCATTGCTGCACTAAAGTCCAATTGCAAGGTCCATGGCAAGGAAGCTTCAAGGCATGGTGTCCAAATACATTAACTATCTCAACATGATGGAAGAATTTGGTTTAGAAGAGGGAGCACTCAAGGATACCAATTTCATGGTGGTTGGTATGCTAGCTAAAACATTGGTGCACCATGTAAAGGAATCGGTTCAACCACTTGGGACTAAGGTCTGCCCATTCATACACCATTTCACACTCACATGCTCCAAATATGTGTTTTAATCTGCCCCAAAGTTAGCCCATTGCTGTCCAATTGTTAGAAAAGATTTTGTCCATCTACATGCCAATTAAGGAAAAAGCATCAACTTTATTTTTGGGATACACTAGCTGCCCAACCTGGCAGTTATTTTGCACACTTTTCAAGGCTGAATTATGTCAATCAAGGCTTTTTCAATTTGATTATATTTGTTTGTACCCATACTATTTATGTTTAAACTTATTTTCCATTTTTGCTTAAGTAAAGTATATTATCCAAGCATGGGATGACACATTGGTCATTACCATGCTTGCCATTTGGACCACCTTCATTAAAATGAGATTTCTCCTTCATTTTGAATAGATTTGAAGATTCAGAATATAATTTTTTCTCATTGGAGAGCTTTGCAAATTTTCTTGCAATCTTAGTTCTTCTTAAAACGTAATAAACTCTTAACAAATTTAGCTTAGTTTGTTAAGTTTCATTACATGTTCAAGGTTGTTCTTCCATCTTGGAATTTTTGTCTTGCTCTTGGTTGTTCCCTTTGCTTCTCGTCAGTTCTTCTTGGCCTCCATTAAAGGGTTAAAGCTGTTTGGGTTTAGTTTCATGTTTTGGAGATGGTTGAGATAAACTTCCTCTTGGTGTGTCTCGATCTATCCTGGAGGAATCACAACACATTAGAATACCAGTGAGTGACTTAACTTCAGAATGGAACATATCTTTCACAAGTTTATGGTTCACAAGTTTAATGTATTCTTTTGCATTTTCAATTTATGAAATTGTAGTCCTAATGTTGTTAGCAATAGTCATTCGCAAAAACATAAGGTCAATCTGTTTAACCATTCCCATTGCCTATGGTATAACTTATCTTCTTCACTGCTTGTATCTATAATAGCAGTGAGTTAGTCTTCCAATAATGCCAAGTCAAGGTCCAAGACACCTAAATAGAACTTGACTTGCTCACATCATTTAAAGAACCTCAACCCATTAAAATAATAACATATTAAGCTTGCGAATGAAGAGAAACAACTGCAATATAATATTTATATGCTCAAAATAGATTAAGTTAACTTTAAATAATTAGAGTTTACTACAATCCTCTTTGAGGTAGATACTATAATATACTATTCTAAATTAAATACATTTAAACTTGATTAGACAATAATTAACTCACATCAAATATATATTGTCTTTGAACATCCAATATATATTTGTTAAAATATTATTGTCCTCATAATTCTCACTATTTATAGAATGATTGATTTATTTTTGGATAAAATATTTAAATTTTGATGACTAATGGGTATCAATTAATCCTTTTTTTATCATAGACATCTATTAGTATGAATAATTGATAATTTGTATATAAATATAAATGTCATTCATAGTTCAGCTACTTTGGCGGCTAACAAACTATAAAATTTTATTTTAATTTAATTTGGCCATTTTAGTGGCTAATAAACTAAAACAAATAATATAAGTCATGCGAA
Organism: Hevea brasiliensis; assembly: GCF_030052815.1. Taxonomy (NCBI): domain Eukaryota; kingdom Viridiplantae; phylum Streptophyta; class Magnoliopsida; order Malpighiales; family Euphorbiaceae; genus Hevea; species Hevea brasiliensis. Next base: position 25,335,023 of record NC_079505.1, read on the forward strand.
ATTTTGTATCTTAATATACCTAATATTTATTCAATCATTAGGTTTAATTACAAATCTTAATTAAATTGGGTAAAGAATATAATTTAATTTCTTTAATTGGAAAAATTAAATTTCCTTTACAACACAAATTGTGTTATTCTAACTCATATAGAGTTTAGGTCAAATTTTAATAATAATAATAATAATAATAATAATAATAATAATAATATTTTAATTTCGTTTTCGTTAAGGAATCAACTTCTCAAACTTCAGCTCATGTTTAACACTGTTGATCCTTATAGCCAAATTGTATCCGGCCGCATTCAAGAATTTTTACTTTTTTTTATTTTTTTAATTATTATCCTTTGAACACGATATTCCGTGAAATTCCCATAACTGAATCTCGATTTCATGAAATCTTCATGAAAGTCGGCTAACTTTAAACTTTTATTATTATTATTATTATTATTATTATTATTATTATTAAAGTTTGACCTAAACTCTATATGAGTTAGAATAACACAATTTGTGTTGCAAAGGAAATTTAATTTTTCCCATTAAACTCGATTTCTTGAAATCTTCATGAAAGTCGGCCAACTTTAAACTATTATTATTATTATTACTATTATTATTATTATTATTATTATTATTATTATTAAACTTTCAACATCTATACTTTAATTCTACGTAGATCTAATATAAAAAAACATAAACATTATGTTCATGATCATAAATTTAATGGAGAAATTTAATTATTCAAAATTTATGGCTCTGATATTACATGTAAAATATTTCTTAATAGATCATAACAATCATAAATATAATGTGAATTATAAATATAAGATTCAACTATCACCCTAATAATGTATCTTGAATAAATAAATTATCACAAATCTACAAAGCGCACCTGATGCGGAATTTAATTTAGTCATGGCAATAATTGAGAGAGATCATTTGATTCAATAAACTGATTTTTCCCTCTTTATCATTCTTGATTCACACACAAAACTTTAATGATGAAAGACTTTCTTGAGATGAGTTTAATATCTCTGACTTTATGAAAGAGAATGTGTGTGTCCTTAAGGGTGGAGAAAGGATCCGTTTATGTATATGTTTAATATTTAATCTGATACATCCATCAATAACTCATATACGATCGGTATTTATTTTTATTAAAGTAAATATCAATTAATATCGGGCTACATTAAATGAATTAATTTTGGCCCATTTAATTTTTTAAAGTCATGGGCAAAATCTTACAAAAAGACCCATTAGCAATATGTAAAACCCAATCTGTACCAAGATGATTATCTATGGAAAATGTTACTACATCCATATTACACTTCACAAATGGCATTGGTGGATGCTGCTAGAGGGCTGCAAAGAAGGACAATTAGAGTTGTCTTATTGCATAACAATGCCAGATTTAGCTGAGAGCCATTGGTCAAAATAAGCCATAGCACCAATCAAAATATCTGATGGAGACCTATTTTAAATTATTCCTCAATATGTCATTAATATTTCTCCATAACATCCATAACAAGTTATAGCTATTATGAACATCTTCCAATCCCATATCATCTAATAACTTATAGATGAACTTTACAAAGTTAACCCAATCACCAAATGCCAAGTTAGGCCATAAAGTCGGCCAGTATTCTCTAGCAAGCCGATAGGAGAAGAAAGTATGCTCCTTCATTTCTATCCCTGCCCCACAAATAAGACTGGTGAGATTAATTACAACGCATCGATAATCGAGTGCCTCTCGTGTAGGAAGACAGCCATAACAAGCATGCCACAAAAATTTGTTTTTTCACCTTAGGAGGCAAATGCAACTTCCAAAATTTCTTCCAAAAACTCATAAGATGCCCATTCTGCTCCGCCCCAGCAAACCCAACCAACTCTTTATATCAGACTTGACTGTATAAATTCCACATTGATCAACATGCCAAATTCAACAATCCAATCTTTTATTATAAGATAGCAGAATTTGATAAATTAGAGCCTTGTCCCTCTTACTGAACAGATGATCCAAAATCTTAGAATTCTAAGAAATTCCATCAATAGAACCCCAAACACTTTATCCCTCCCATTGAATCATATTCCAAACTTTATCCTTTATAAAAGAAAAAAAAAAATCTCATTTTTCTTCCTCTCAAATCACATAAGGCAACCCTAAGTAAAACCCCAAATTTGACACCTTAACTACCTACAAACACCTTTGTATCCAACCTCTCTTATCCTCCAAAGTATTAGCATAAAAAGCAATAGAGGATTTTTGGAAATTAACAATTTGACTAGAACCTCGAGTATAAACATCCAAGCATTTCTTAACCTCTAAACGCTCAGACTGATTTGCCTATAAAAGCAAGAAGCAATCATCCGCAAAGAACAAATGGGATATAGATGGAGCACTAATTTACCCTACATCCATGAATCAAACTAGCTCTCTTTCTTTTCTAAAGTAAAGCAAACAACCTTTTAGCATAAACAATAAATAAGAAGACAATGGGTCTCCTTGTCTTAAACCCTGCTATGGATAAATAGGTCCCAAATATTTCCAATTTTGAAGCACATTATACTGCACCATGGTGACATACATCATAGTTCTATCTATCCACCAAGCATCAAAACCCATTCCACATACCATACCCTTAGAAAATTCCATTCAGTTCTACCATAGGCCTTACCCATGTCTATTTTCAAAGTAGCCAAACCCTTATATCATTGCCTTTTTTTTCATAAAATGAATCACCTTTTAGGCAACCATAATATTATAAATGATTAATTGACCTGGAATAAAACCAAACTGATTTGCCCATAAAAACAAGAAGCAATCATCCGAAAAGAAAAAATGGGATATAGCTGGAGCACCAATCTACCCTACATCCATGAATCAAACTAGCTCTCTTTCTTTTCTGAAGTAAAGCAGACCACTTTTACACAAATAATAAATAAGGAGACAGTGGGTCTCCTTGTCTTAACTACTGAGGACAAATAGGCCCCAAATTCTTCCTATTTTGAAGCATATTATACTACATAGTGGTGACATATATAATAATTCTATCTATCCACCAAACATCAAAACCCATCCCTAACATTCCCCTAAGAAAATTCCATTCAGTTCTATCATAAACCTTACTCATGTCTATTTTCAAAGTAGCCAAACCCTCATTTCCCTACCCTTTTCTTCTTATAAAATGAATCACCTCATAAGCAACCATAATATTATTAAATGATTAATCAACCTAAAATAAAAGCACTTTGAAAAATAGATATCAGCGAAGTCAACACACCCTTTAATATGTTATCTAAGACTTTAGAAATCACCTTATACAATATGTTACAAAGAGAAATGGGTTAAAAATCAACAGTAGTCTCAGACATTTTCTTCTTAAGGATCAATATTATATTCATCAAGTTCAACTCAGATGGAAGGCATGCATCACTCAAAAATTATAAACCAAAAGCACTTACATCAACGCCGATGATGCTCCAAAATTACTGAAAGAATTTCATATTTATCCCCTTTGGATTAGGAGACTTGTTTAGATACATTGAAATGATAGCTTCTTTGATCACCACTATAAAAGGGGCTCGCAAATGCCTACTCTACTCCTCTAACAACCTTTTATCAGTATAATTGAAAATCTCATTATCATGAACACAAGAAGATTGAAACAACTCATAAAAGTACTCAATAATAATTTGATCTAAGCTTGACTCCCAATCCTTCCAAATACTTTATGCATCTTGAAGATGAGAAATTAGATTTCACCTCCTTCAAGTTAAAGCATAGGCAAGACAAAGACTTACTTTTTGAATCACCATCTCCCAGCTAAAATTGTTTTGCCTTCTACTTCTAATAAATTTCTTCCAACTTAAGATCTTGCTCATAATCCTATTGAATCACATTATACTAAGCCATAACATTTGAATCCTTAGAGGAGCGTAGCTCATTCAACTTCCTATGACAATTCTCTATGTTTGCCTAATTTTGCTTAACCATACCACCACCCCACCATTGAAAGGCCCCTACACAATCAGAGATTTTTTTAAGAATTGACCTAAACAGGAAAGACATCCAGCTTTGCTCAATAATCTAATGACAGTCTGCTTCCCTTAACCAATAATTTTCAAATTTAAACGATATAATAAACTGAACCCTAACCACTATTCCCCATTGAAGCAATATAGGAGAATGATTAGAAGCCCCACATGCAAGATTAAAAATTGTAACATCTTGAAAACGATCTTTCCAAATTGAAGAGACAATAACCCTATCAAGGTTCTCCTCCATCCAATGAGCAGTTCCCTTGCGTCACTCTCAGGTAAAATACCATATTCGATTCAACTAAACCAGCATCCATCACTACTTCCCGAAATCCAGATAGTAACTAACCTGGTTATGGAGTTCCACCTCTCTTATTAGATGCTCAAAGCATGTCATTAAAGTTGCCCAAACAACACCAAACTAACATTGACTAAGCACTAAGCTGGTGAAGCAAATTTCAAGACTCACAGTGAGCTGCTTTATGAAGTCTCCCATAGAAACCCATAAGATTCCAAGGTTCACAATTATCTTCCCAAATAATAACATCCACATGAAAATTTTAAAAGCTGGACAACTGAACCAAGCTTAAATACTTCCATAAAAGAGTCAACCCTTCACTTTTACCCATATTGTCTACAGTAAAGCAACCATTGAAACACAACTGATTACAAATACCTTTGCTGTCCTAAAATAGTCTAAGAGGGGGGTGAATTGGACTTTAACAATTTTTCGGCCCTTGCTTGTAGCCTAATGAAAAATTGTGGCTTTGTTCAACTAGGTGCTTCTTAATATATAATGACAGTGATATGTATTTCAATAAAGTGTCCCTAAGTTGCAAGTTAAGCTTTAATCAATATTTATAGCTACCAAAACATGCATCACAAGACTTTCAACTAATTTCTCATCATTCTCATAAATTCTCAAATATATCAACTCAATATATTCAATCAACATTCAAGGTCATGTAAAAAAAATTAAATTGCACAAAAGTAAGGAGGTTAAGGTTAGAGAGATCAAACACAATGATTTTTATAGTGGTTCGGCTTAACTAGCCTACATCCACTCTCTCAAAGAACCATCTTTGAGTCTTCTCTCCACTATTTGCTCTTTTAAAGGCAAGAGACCAAAAGCCCTTTACACTTTTTCAACACCAAGCTTTTACCAAGGCAGCTTGAACCTTTGACAAGTGCTATCTCAAGCACTTACTCTCTCTCAAGCTTCAATAGGTGCTTGTACAACCTCTCTTAAATGCAACTTAATGTTTTAACACTCACTCTTACTCAATACAAATCAAACTATGAAGAAGAGATGAGTTGATTTGCCAATGGTAGCTCAAAGTATTTAAAGCTCTTGAATGAAAGCAATAAATAAAAAATCAAAGTTGGAGTTCAAATGTAAGCTTTAATCAAATGTAAAATGGAGTAAAGAAGGTGTATTTATAGTCCCAAATCATTTTAGACCATTTGAAACCTTTTTGGAACGTTATACACACTGCTCAAGACAAAATAGCCGTTATTTTGTCTTTTTGTGCGAAGTTGAGTAGCTCTAATCATTTAGCAAACTAATGAAATTTTGGCAACAGTAGTAAACTAGTTAGTAAACTAATGTTTTGGAAAACATATTAGCAAACTAATATTTTAGCAAACTAAGTCAACAGCTGCATGTCTTAACTTGTAATATTTTTAAAAACAAAAATTTAGACCTTAAGAAGAAAAATAAGTTCCAATAGCAATATCCAAGATCACGATGAGAAAAAGTAATCAGAAAATAAAGTTTTATTTTTTAGCTCCATTCGACTAAACTCTCATTTATTCTTTTCACATAAGACCTAAGACTCAATCTCTACCTCTATGACTTTCATACCTTTACTTTGAGTCTTGGCTTTTATAGTCTTGTCCTTTCTCATCTTTGATTTGACTTGAGATACCTTTGAGTACTCTTCCTCCTTAGATGCAACTTCAAAAATTCTTTAGGAATAAGAAAAGGAATCTACACATCACTTTAAAGTTGGGTTAGATAGATTCTGTTTGAGTTTTGTTATCATCAAAATCAATGCTCATTTTGAGCTACACGGGGTCAACAATCTCACCCTTTTTGATGATGACAAAACTCAATTGAATCAACAATCAAAAATAAAAGTGTGTAAAAGTTTATGTGAATCCAAGCAAGATAGTATGCCGAAAGTGCTCCCCCTAAATATATGCACATAACTTCCAAGACATTTATCAGCTATACAAAAACTCCCCCTGAGTTTATGCTATAAAGTATGTTCACAAGATATTCACAATATTCTCAGAAAAAAAATATGCACATAAACATGCTTCCATTTGTCAAAGTATAAACACATATCCATCCTATCACATATCCATCCTATCAAAGTATAAACACAAGTATAAACACATATCCATCCTATTCTCCCCCTTTTTGTCATCATCCAAAAAGGAACCAGGAGAGATTAACCCAAAAAGAATCAAGTTAGCCCAAAGTTAAATGCAGTAAGCTAAACAGTAGCAAACTAAAAAGGCAGTCAATAATAGTAGCAAACAGACTAGTAAACTAAAAATGCAGATCGAAAACTAAAAATCCAGATTAGATGTGAATCATTTAAGTCTTTTGCTTCTACGAGTGGCTTTGGAAGGCACCATCTTCTTCCTGGTGGGTTTAACAGCAGGTGGCTGAGAACCTTGGCCAGCCAACTGGTCATGCTTCTGGGCTTCATCTTCATCAGATGGTGGTTGAAGTGCAGCAGCTAGGGACTGGTATGGATTTGACACGATAGATTTAGATCTTTTTCTACCTTTCTTGGCTGGAGGTGCAGCAGCTGCAGATAGTTGAGATGGAGCACTTTGTTGGTGATCCTTGAGAGAGGCTTCCTTCTGCTGTGTAGAGGCAGCTGCAGGTTCCAGAAGTGGTTCACTCTGAGGTTTAACAACTGGCTCACTTTCGGGTTCTACAACTTTTTCACTACCATGCTCAATAGGGACATCAGTTGCGGACCAACTTCAGGTTCAATAACCTGTTCACTAGCATGTTCAACAGGGGCTTCAACTGCAGGTTCAATTTCAGATTCAACCACTTGTTCACTTTTATGTGCCATAACAGCTGGAGACTCACCAACCTTATTATCTTCACCCCTATCAGTACCATGAGCAGAGACTTGAATAGCTGGAGATGAGGCATCATTTGCAGGTACAGCAGTCTCAACTTTGGTTGGGAAACCAGTTTCCTTGGCCTGCTGAAGATCCACAAGTAGCTTCTTCAATTATTCATTTTGAGTAAGCAAGTGACTCACTTTGTAGTCAACCACATCCATAAATTTTCTCAGAAGTTCAATGGACTGATGGGTTGAACTAAACTGATCATTAATAGCAGTTTTCAGCCCTTGAAGCTCACTCATAAACTCATTTGTAGAATCTAAACCAACCTTAGCTGAGGAAGAACCACCTTTTTCAAACCTTTTCTTTCTTCCATCAGTGTCAGAGTGAATTTCTCTAAGCACAATCAAATCAGTCCTAGAACTTTCCTTAGAGACATTTATATTCAGCTCTTTAAACAAAGCAGTCAATAGATATGCATAAGGCAATTTTCCAATCCCATAAGCTTTGCACATGTTCTTGAAAATCAAATAAGCCAAATTCATTCTTACATTGTTAACAATGTGCCACATGATACACGTGTCCAGGTAAGTCAAATAACCATAGCTACCAGACTTAGGACAGAAAATGTAGTTCACCATATTGTGAATGATTTTAATATGTTGAAAAGCTTTTGTGCTAGTGGACTTTTCATTTGTGGCAGTGTTGACAGGGAACACTTCATTTTCAAACTCAGCCAAATTAAAGCTTGGAACCCTAGCAACATCTCTATGAGTGGAGATTTTATTTCCATCATTAGGCAAGTTCAAAGCTTTAGCAATTAACTCAACAGAAACAACATACACACTATCATTCAAAACAACTTCAAATTTGTCTTCGTCATCAACTGTTTTTAGAGTTCTATAAAAGTCTTGAACCAGTCTAGGGTAATACGCATTTGTACACTCACAAACAGTCATCCATTCTTGAAACTCAAAAAGTTCTTTGAATTGAAAATTTACCTAACCAAAGTAATCCCATTTGATGAATTTGCAATCAAGCAGCGCTTTATCCACTGAACTTGAAGATTGGGCAGCACCCTTTTTGCGTTGGGTATCAATCCCGCGCATTTTTCTCCCCTTTTTCTTTTCTGGTGCTGATACAGCTGGTTCAACAACCTTGGATGGGTCGGAGGATGCACTAGTTGATTCAGATTCAGGTGAGTTCTTCTTTTCTTTCAATTTTTTCCATAATGTGGCGATAGGGAGATCATCGGATGCTAATGAGGATGACGAGGCAGCAGCAGCAGCAGGGGTTTTGCGTTTAGTGCAAGCCATCGATGGGAAATGAAGACAAAAAAGAATGGTGAAATCTAAAATGGCTTTCGGGGCAGTGATGAATGAAGAAGAGAAGAGAGATGAGCGGTTTGATGAAAATGGGTTAGTTTTGCCGGAAAGAAAATTTTTGGAGGTGTAGTGTCGTAAACCAATGCAGAGGAGAGAGGAAAAATGGGTGACGATTTCTTGTAGCAGAGGTTTTAAGTTTTCTTGAGTCTCGCGCTTTTCTATTCCAGTGTACTTCATCTAAACTTATTTCCTTTTTTTTTTAATTTCAAATATATCTATCTCTATATGCACAAATATATATTTCTATATGTCTGACACAGCACTGAGAATGTGATACCAAATGTGAATAGATAAGTGCATTGCTGGACACGCAGAGAGTTGCAAGCACAATCACTTTTTGGTTTGAAATTTGAACAGTACACGATATAGCAAACTAATTTTAGTCACGCAACATTAGCATACAACTTAGTAAACTAATTTCTCGTGTACGCAAACAAGTTAGCTAATGTTCTTTAGAGTTTTCTCAGCAAACTTATATCACTGCAAATCATTCACACATTGGATAATATGCATATATATTACTATGACTTAAATTTCAAGCAAGTGGTTCACACATACCAATTTCCCTTCTAATTTTACAAAAGGTTTCCTCATTAAGTGGTTTTGTAAAAATATCAGCAAGTTGATCTTCAGAGACAACAAATTCTATTTTGATATTTCCATTTTGAACATGATCTCTAATAAAATGATGTCTGATCTCAATATGTTTTGTTCTTGAGTGTTGGACTGGATTTTTGATCAAGTTTATGTCACTTGTGTTGTCACACCTAATTGGAACAAGATTATATTTTAAACCAAAATCTTCTAATTGTTGTTTCATCCATAAAATTTGAGCAACACAATTACCAGCAGCTATATATTCTGCCTCAGCTGTAGATAAAGCTACTGAAGTTTGTTTCTTACTGTGCCAAGAAACTAGTGCAAGACCAAGAAATTGACAAGTGCCCGAAGTACTTTTTCTATCCAGTCTACTTCCAGCAAAATTGGAATCACTATAACCAAAAAGATTAAATGATTCACATTTTGGATACCATAAACCAATTGAGTATGTGTTAATGAGATATCTAAAGATCCTTTTAACTGCACTTAGATGGGATTCTTTTGGACATGATTGAAATCTTGCACACAAGCAAACACTAAAGTATATATCTGGTCTAGATGCAGTAAGGTACAAAAGAGAGCCAATCATACCTCTATAAAGCTTTGTATCTACTTCTTTACCTTTTTCATCATTGCCCATTTTAATTGTTGAACTCATAGGAGTGCCCATGCTCTTCAAATCTTCCATTTTAAATTTCTTTAGCATATCCTTGATGTACTTTGATTGATTTATGAAGATGCCATCTTTCATTTGCTTAATTTGAAGTCCAAGGAAGAATGTGAGCTCACCCATCATGCTCATTTCAAATTCATTCTGCATAATCTTAGAAAATTTCTTGCAAAGAGATTCATTAGTAGCACCAAAAATTATATCATCAACATAAATTTTCACAATGAGCATATCATCATGATACTTCTTAACAAAAAGTGTTGTATCCACTTTGCCTCTTTGGAAATCATTTTGTAAAAGAAATTTACTAAGCCTTTCATACCATGCTCTAGGAGCTTGTTTTAAACCATATAAAGCTTTAGTAAGTTTATAAATATGATTTGGATGCTCATGATTTTCAAAGCCTGGAGGTTGTGCAACATACACTTCCTCATCAATATAACCATTTAAAAATGCACTCTTGACATCCATTTGATAAAGCATAAAATCCTTATAACATGCAAAGGCACACAACATTCTAATAGCTTCAATTCTAGCAACCGGAGCAAAGGTTTCATCAAAATCAATCCCTTCCTCTTGGTTGTAGCCTTGAGCCACTAGTCTAGCTTTGTTCCTAACAACATTGCCTTTTTCATCCATTTTGTTTCTAAAATCCCATTTAGTACCAATAATTGAATGATCTTTTGGTTTAGGCACTAAATTCCAAACTTTATTTCTCTCAAATTGATTTAGTTCTTCTTGCATGGCAAGAATCCAACTTTCATCATTTTGAGCATCTTCAAAACATTTAGGTTCAATTTGTGAAACAAAAGCAACATTACCAAAATATCTTCTCAATTGTGCTCTAGTCATCATCCTCTGAGATGGATCATCAATAATGTCTTCTTAGGGATGATTTCTATGGAATCTCCATTCTTTAGGTAAATCTTCATGTTGGGGCTCATTTACTTGTAATTCTTTCAAATTTGGCATATATTCATTGATTTGATCTTCATTGGCATTATGGACATCTATTGTGGTTTCTCCTTGAGTTTTTTCATCTTTGTCATCAATTTGTTCCATTTCTTGACTCGATATTATATTTTCTTTTCCAAAAACTTGCTCATTATTATCATCACAAACATTTTTCTTTCTGATAGAAGAGTTAGTCTCATCAAACAAAACATGAATAGTTTCCTCAATAACTAAAGTTCTTCTATTGAACACTCTATAGGCTTTACTCTTTGTTGAATACCCAAGAAAAATTCCTTCATTGGATTTAGCATCAAATTTCTTTAAGTTATCCTTCTTGTTATTTAAAATATAGCACTTACAACCAAATGCTTTGAAATATGAGATATTTGGTTTTCTTCCTTTCCACAGCTCATAGGGGGTCTTTTTCAAAATTGGTCTAATCAAAACTCTATTCAACACATAGCAAGATGTATTAACAGCTTCAGCCCAAAAGTACATTGGCAAATTATTTTCACTCAACATAGTTCTAGTCATTTCTTGCAAAGTCCTATTTTTCCTTTCTACTACCCCATTTTGTTGTGGTGTTTTAGGAGCTGAAAAATTATGGTTGATTCCATATTTATCACAATATTTCTCAAATAAATGATTTTCAAATTCAGTTCCATGGTCACTTCTTATAGATGTGATGCAAAATCCTTTTTCATTTTGAACCATTTTACTAAAAGAGGTGAATTTTTCAAAAGTCTCATCCTTGTGAGCAAGGAAGAATGTCCATGTATATCTTGAATAGTCATCAACAATAACTAAAGCATATGACTTCCCACCAAGACTAGTAGGAGTTACAGGTCCAAATAAATAAAGATGAAGCAATTCTAATGGCCTAGTGGTAGACACAATATTTTTAGATTTAAAAGATGCTCTAGTATGCTTTCCTAGTGCACATGCTCTACATTGAAATTCATTTTCATAATTAATCTTAGGAAGACCATTAACAAGTTCTTTCTTAGACAATTTTGAGAGTGTATGCATGCTTGCATGACCTAGTCTTCTATGCCACAAATAACTAGAGTTATCAAAAGATACTAAACATGTACCATGATTAGTTTCAAAATTATTCATGTCAAGCAAGTAAACATTATTGGATCTATTGGCAATGAACAATGTGTCATTATCTAAGTTATTGATTGTACATAGAGAAGAAGTAAACTTTACCTCAAAACCTTTATCACAAAGTTGGCTTACACTTAGCAAGTTGTATTTCAATCCTTCAACAAACAACACATCTTCAATATAAGGTTTGGTTCCAATTGTGCCATTTCCAATTATTTTTCCTTTCCCTTTATCTCCAAATGTTACATGTCCTCCATCTTTCATTGTGATTTTTGAAAACTTATCCTTTTCACCAGTCATGTGCTTTGAACAACCACTATCTATATACCATTTTTCACTTTCCTTCATCCCTTTGAAACAAACCTGAAATTTAAACATTGAACTTTAGGTACCCAAGCAACTTTGGGTCCTTGGGGGTTAGTAACCTTAGGTAAGGTTCCCTTTGGCACCCATACCTTCTTTACCTTAAGAAGACTTTTCCTAAATGCACAAGAACTAATTATATGACCTCTTTTATTGCAATAATAACATGTAACATTAGGCAAGGAGGATGTAGATGCTTTAATGAAATGATTCTTATATTTGTCATAGTTCATGAAACCATCAAAACCAATTCCATACTTTTCATTTGAAATTCTTTGGTTTCCAAGAAGTACATCTAGAGTTTCTTTTCCTTTTATAAATTTTGCCAAATCATTTGTCAAAGACTCTACTTTAGCTTCAAGAACTTTATTTTTCTCAATGAGCATTTCGCAAGTTTCTTTTGAGATTTTCAGCTCTAAATCTAATTCTTTAAACAAGGCAATTTGCCCTTTGTAAAATTCATTTTCTTTATACACATTGGACATGGCAATATTTTGTGATCTCAATGATTCAATCTCTAAATTCATTTTAGTGCATTTTCTCTTGTAATTTCTATACTCATCATATACTCTAGCAAATGCAAGTTCAAGTTCTTCTACATTAGGAGATTCATAAGAGTTTACCTCATTGTCACTTTCTTCTTCCTTTTGTGAACTCTCGACTTTCTCTTCAAGTGCCATCATACAAAGAAGAGCAGTCTCTTTGTCACTTGATTCATCATTTGAGGATTCTTCACTGTTGTTCCATACTACTCTCATAGTTTTCTTGCTCCTATCTTCTTTTCCTTTCTTCTTTTTGAGTAATGGACATTTGGGCTTGATATGTCCAGGTTTGTGACACTCATAACATACAATTTCTTCTTTTGAATCCCTGAAATGTTTATCCTTGGGAGTATACTTTTTCAAGAATTTCTTGTATTTGCTTCCTCCCTTCTTGAAAGCTCTTTTTAATTTTCTTGCAAGCATAGCCATTTCATCATCATCATCATCACTTGAAGCACTTGAGTTGTCACTTGAGTCATCTTTGAATGCAACTCCTTTCTTCTTATCTTCATCTTTGTTTGACTTAAGAGCAATGCTTTTCTTCTTTTTCTGCTCATTTTCAACTTCATCTTTCTTATATACCATCTCATGTGCAATGAGAGATCCAATGAGTTCATCATAAGTGAATGTTTTAAAATTCTTGGTATCTTGGATAACTATAGTCTTTGCTTCCCAAGATTTTGGAAGTGATCTAAGACTTTTCTTCATAAGTTCAGCTTCCTCAAATCTTTTACCAAGTGCTTTGAGAAGATTTACAAGATCGGTAAACCTTGTACTCATATCCGCAATTGATTCTCCTGGCTTCATTTCAAATAGCTCATAATCTCGAATAAGAAGGTTTGATTTGGACTCTTTGACGACATCAGTTCCTTCATAAGTAACTTCAAGCTTATCCCAAATTTCCTTAGCAGATTGACATCCTGAAACACAATTGTATTCATTAAGGTCAAGTGAGCAATGCAAAATATTAATAGCTTTAGCATTTATAGAAATTTTCTTCTAATCATTGTCATCATATTCATCTTCATGTTTTGGAACTTTTGTAGTTCATGGACCATTCTTTTGAGGAACATGTGGACCATTTGTAATAATTCTCCATGCATCAATATCTACAGATTGTATGAAATTTTTCATTCTTACTTTTCAAAATGAATAATTAGTGCCATTGAAGAGTGGTGGTCTAGTGATTGAGTAGCCTTCAGCTAATGGTGCGGGTATACCAGCAGTATTGCTAGATGAACCAGCCATTATGGATCACTCTAAGGTTGCAACACCCTAAGCAAGAGAGATAAGCTCTGATACCAATTTGTTGTCCCAAAATAGTCCAAGAGGGGGGTGAATTGGACTTTAACAATTTTTCGGCCCTTACTTGTAGCCTAATGAAAAATTGTGGATTTGACTAAACTCTTGGATAACAATTTTTCGACTAAACTCTCATCTATTCTTTTCACATAAGACCTAAGACTCAATCTCTACCTCTATGACTTTCATACCTTTACTTTGAGTCTTGGCTTTCATAATCTTGTACTTTCTCATCTTGGATTTGACTTGAGATACCTTTGAGTACTCTTCCTCCTTAGATGCAACTTCAAAAATTCTTTAGGAATAAGAAAAGAAATCTACACATCACTTTAAAGTTGGGTTAGATAGATTCTGTTTGAGTTTATTATCATCAAAATCAATGCTCATTTTGAGCTACACGGGGTTAACAACCTTTTACCTTAGAATGACAAAGCTTAGTTTTAAAAATAAAACATTGGGCTTGTATTTATATTCTACATCCCTCAACACTTGAACTGTCCATGGCTTGCCTAAACCATGGCAATTCTAGCTCAAACAACTCATTAGGCTTAGTAGGACTGGAATCCAGAACCCACCGCTGGTATTATCAAACAAATAGGAGTCATCATCTAACCCCATATAGGCTAACTCTAAAGAGCCCACATTCCCTTGACTCTAATACTATCATCCCTTCATGTAATGTAACCTCATGCAGTGTTTCAGTCTCAATAACCTTATCCTTCCCATGTCCTGCATCTCTAATAGCATTCCCACTATGAACCAACTACCTTGAAACCATATATGTCCTATGATATGCCAACTCCACATTCTGATAACCACTTTCTCTTCCCCCTCGACTAGCAAATCATACCGTAACCACCTTTTTCCTGCCATGGACTGATTCTGGCAAATAGGAGCATGCAACTAAGGACCATAAGCTCTTTAAAAAGAAGACACATTATTATGAAACAATAGATCACATAACCTTTCAAAATGGCTGAATTTACCACATAAGAAATAGAATCTAGGTAGCCTTTCATACTTAAAGGTGATCCAGACCCTCTCTCCCCACTCCACCTTAATCTCCATCCTCCTCTTCAATGGTAAGTGCGCATCTAGCCTCACTCTTATATGCATATAGGATTGAAATAATCTAGTTAAATTATTAGCATCAACAGCTATAAATTCTCCCACATAATTACCTACCACCTCTGCAATCACTTGTATCCATATCAGAGTATGGAAGAACTGCATTTATTGAGGTTGTTCATTCCTTTCCATCTGTTTGAATAATAGTAAGCATTGGTTAAAAGTCCAAGGACTCATCTCCCACAACCCTTTGAACATCAACCTGGTGAAAAAATTGGAATAAGTACAGAGAAGAATCCAACTCCTTAATATTAAAACCTTGATCAAGATGCTAGAGGGCAATGAGAGTGAGTCAACTTCATAGTAGTGAAGTTAACCCCACAATCTACCAAAAAAAGACCCATTAAGCATATATGAAATTATTAGTATCTTCCCTTTTAATATTGTATCATCCACCACCAATATCCTTTCCTCCTCTTCCTCTAATGACAACTGAACAAAATCCTTAGCTAGAACAACTTCTTTTGACACATATGAAGCCATAATTGAACCAAACACATGAATGAAAACATCCCAACTTGTTGAAAGCACAAGACAAACTCTAACTAGTTAAGAAAACAAGACTATAAACATTCTACACTATTTAATTGCTTTAGCCTCATTAATTAAGAAGATGATAGGGTCAGGTTTGTAAAAAAAAAAAAAGTACTATTAGCCCCAAATAAATTTTATACGCCAAATCAAAGCACTAGTCATCATAAGGTGGTAGGCATACATGTTGCGAGTGGCTTATCACTTGTATGTAATGATGTCTTTCATTTTTTTTTTATAATAATTCATTTGAATTAAAATTAGACTCTATTAATTTTTTGAAAATTAACTTATATAAGAAAAATATTTTCCATAAAAATATTTTCTATTATCTGCTTATAATGTTAGATTAATGGTATATATTTATTTTATGCATTTATAAATATTTTTACATTTTAGTAAGATTATCAAAATCTAGAAAATAAAAAATAACTTAAAAAAAAATAAAGTTATTTTCTTTGAAAATAATTTAATTTTACCTTTAAACAAAAAAAAAATAATTTCTATTGATTAATTTTTTTTAATGTCTTGAACACTAAAAAATATAAAAAATATTTTTCATGAATTAAATGAAACATTAAATTTAAAAACTCATAATTTTAAATATTACTGAATTTATCTATTACTTAATCACGTAAGAGGTGATTGGCACTTTTTGTGACAGGAGAAATAAGAATAAGCCACAAAGTAAGAATGAGCCACGCGTTATAATAAACATGATCCAAATTAACTTGTCATTTTCTGCCAATGTTTCTTTTAAGCTTCTATAATTGTCTGCCTATGATGACGACCACGATGATGGGTGTTATTATTTTAATCAAAAGTGCATTAATTAATTGTCTTAATTAGAGGTTTGGACCCAACAAATATTTTATAATTAAAATTAAGTACAAAGAAAATTTTTACATAAATACAATTTATTATAAATAAAAAATATAAATATAAAAATTTTTTATTTAAACTCAATTTATCATAACTATAACTCTAAAATATGTATATATAAACTTATATATTTAATATTTTTCTTAAAAAATTTCTCACTATTTTGAAAGAAAAACTAGTAAACTAGTTATTTGTTAAATAATAAAAAAAATTAAGAAGTAAAAAGGAATTTTTTAGAAGCAAAAATTATTTTTTTTTAATTTTCATGTGAAACAAAATTTAAATATTTATCAAATAAAGTCATTAATTATTATTATTATTTAACAGTGTTATGCAAATAATTGTGGAAAATAAAATTGAAAGAAAATTTTAATGAAAACTAAATTTTTCTTTGGTCAATTATGCCTTCTTCAATGGAAAATTTTCTTAAAAAAAAAAAAAAAAGGAAAAATCTAATACTGTCACACATCTATTGCCATGCATCAATAATTATAAGTTGCCTAGTTGTCTGTTTAACAACAAAATATTCGCTGAAGATCAAGTCATAAAGGATATTCAATGCGCTCATTTATTTTTTTTTATTTTCAAAAAATAAATAAATTAGTGTATTGAATATAAATACACTAATTATTTTAGTGATCATTTATAAGTATTTTCATTGTAGCAATTCCCCCCTTTCTGTATTATGTTGTTTTTTTTTTTTTTGTATTTTTTTAATAACTTTCATATATGTATCTATTTGAAATAGATTTTGAACATATTTCTTTAAATTTATTATTATTAATAGATTTTAAATGAATAAATTCTTAGATCTATCTTTTTAGTGGATATTAAATTTTTATAATATTTTCTTTCTCTTAATAGAGTTTTTTTTTTGTTGAAATATTTTATTTTTTTGAGATGAGCACTATAGTAGGTGCAGATCTTTCATTTAATAGTAAATTTAAATTTAAAAATTATCTGATGGGCTCAAAAATAGACTATAAAGTTAAAGAGTGGAGTATATATTGATCAATCTACATGCTCTGTCTACACTATTGAATTTTTGAATTTTCTTATAGATCATGATTGAGGGATCAAGGGTTTCATAATTAATATGGATCAAAGATTTTCAGTAATATAAAATGTCTTGTTTATCCTTTATATTTTTGGAGGTAATATTTCAATCCATCATTTACTCTTTCCTCTTTCAATACTTTCCCTCCAACTACATCATCTTTTTTAGCAAATAGTAATAAATTATGCTTTCATTTTCAAAAAAAAAAAATTAAATTTCTTCTCTAAACTTATTTTCTCTGCACACATTGAAGAAAACATATATAATTATTTGAATTTTAATAACATATACTTAATATTTAAATTTTAATTTTGAAAATTTATTTTAATTTTACTTTATTAAAGCTTTAAAGAGTACAATCTACATGTATTTTTTTCTTTAGCCAATATTTGTGATGAAACAATTTTCTCTTAACTAATATTTATCGTTTGGAGGCTTTATTAATTTTTTTCCTCAACTCTATACCTATTGAAAAAAAGCATGTATATTACATAAAACATGTAAGATACAATATGCTAAATTTTTTGCCCTTTAATCTGACTAGTTTAGTAAAAAAAAATGTGGCCGATTAATATTAGGATTAATTTTAATTAAATCAAATTATTCATTTCACTTTTAATTTTAATTTATGACTTTAATTAAATTTAATTATTTGATTTTTAAACAAAAATAATTTTAATTTAAATTAAATTAATTAATTATTATTCAATTTAAAATTAATTTAAATTTGATTTATGATACGAAATTGAATTAGACAGTGATAGATAAATTAATATACTTGTTTGGTTTGAGTAAGTATGATAAATCTATATAAATTCAATTCAATATATATTTTAATTAATCAAATAAACTGAGCATGTGACATATCATATTGATTGTATCAATTACAAAAATTATAATTTAATTGATTCAATTTAATATATATTTGAGTCAGCTGAATCAATTTGAGTATTTGATATGTCATATTAATTATATATTTTGGTCAATTAAGCTTTTAATTGAGTCAATTGAATCAATTGATTACGTACAAGGTCACATTAATCATATATATTTAAGTCAATTGAGAAATTATAATTCACTTGATTCAATTGAATGTATATATTGGAGTCAACTGAATTAATTTGAGTATGTTGCATGTCACATTAATCATATATTTTTGTCAATTGAGTTTTTAATTGAGTCAATTAAATCAAATTGATTATGTGTAATGTCACACTAATTATATGCATTTGAGTCAATTGCAAAAATTATAATTTAATTGAATATATGTTTGAGTCAATTGAATCAATTTGAGTATGTGATATATCACATTAATCATATATATTTAAGTCAATTACGAAAATTACCATTTAATTGATTCAATTGAATATATATTTTAAATCAATTGAATCAATTTGAGTATGTAACATGTCACTTCAATCATTTATTTTAGTCAATTGAGCTTTTAATTGAGTTAATTGAATCAATTGATTATGTGTAATATCACATTGATCATATATATTTGAGTCAATTATAACAATTATCATTTAATTGATTCAATTGAATATATATTTAAACCAATTGAATCATTTTGAGTACATGACATATCATATTGATTATATACTTTAGTCAATTAAACATTTAATTGAGTAAATTGAATCAATTGATTATGTACAATGTTACATTAATCATATATATTTTAGATTAATTGTAATAATTATCATTTAAATGATTCAATGAAATATATATTTCAGTTAATTAAATCAATTGAGTATGTGACATGTCACATTGATCATATATTTTAGTTAATTGTGTTATGGAAAGTCAATCACTATATTATTTCTCTGTATATTCTATATTATGTATTCCTATTTAAGATTTCTTATTTAGAATTTCTTCCTAATTAGTAGAGCACAATTATATGAATCAATTGTATATATATACCCATGTACAGATCAATTGAAATCAAGTAGAATTATCTCTTTCTACATGGTATCAAAGCAGGTCATCAATCTAGGGTGACTATTTGTTCTCACCACCCAGCTCAGGAGAGACCTTGGCTGTCGACCTGCCGTTTCGACCCTGATCAACATTGCCGGCGTCGCCTCAACCCCCTCATTCCACCACTGTGTGCTGTTGCCTGATTCAGTACACCATTAAAGGACTTCTGTGGTTTGGCTCTCAGATCCTATTTTGGTATTTGTTTGATTTATGATTTTGGGTTATTTTGCTGCTATAAGCACTTTGGATTAGCATTTCGGTTAGTTTTCTTTGTCTTAACAAATGGCAGACAATAAGAATGTTATTTCTGATGTGATTCCGGTGATGACAAAGATCACGGAACACAAACTTAATGGTTCGAATTACCTGGAGTGGAGTAAGGCTGTTAGGGTCTATTTGCGTAGCATTGATAAGGATGATCACCTTACTAAAGATCCACCCATTGATGATACACGACAAACTTGGCTAAGGGAGGATGCTCAGTTGTTTTTGCAGCTTCGAAACTTGATTCATAGTGAGGTAATTAGTTTAATTAATCACTGTGAATTTGTTAAGGAATTGATGGATTACTTAGATTTTCTGTATTCTAGTAAAGGGAATATCTCCCGTATTTATGATGTTTGTAAGGCATTCTACCGTGCTGAGAAAGAGGATAAGTCTCTCACGGCTTATTTTATGGATTTTAAACGGGTATATGAGGAACTTAATGTATTGTTGCCTTTTAGTCCTGATGTGAAAGTTCAGCAGGCCCAACGGGAGTAACTGGTTGTTATGAGTTTTATTGCAGGCCTTCCTTCAGAATATGAGACTGCTAAATCTCAGATTCTATCCAGTTCTGAGATTTCCTCTTTGCATGAAACATTCACACTGGTCCTTCGTACAGAGAGTACCCAATCTTCACAGCCTGCCAGTAGTGCTCTTATTAGCCATAAGTCAAATGGACAACAAGGTAATAGAAGAGGAAGTAGAGGAGGAATTACAGGCAACAGAAGTAATCAGCGTAATGGAGAGGCTAGTTCTAATCAGGACTCAAGAGGAGTCATTTGTTATTATTGCCACGAGCCTGGCCATACAAAATATAATTGTCCGCAACTTCAGAGGAAAAATCAGCGATCACAGATGACAAATATAGCAGCAGAGAACTCTACAGTATCTTCCTCTAAAAAAACTATTTTGGTATCTGCAGAGGATTTTGCACAATTTTCCCAGTATCAGGCATCTCTAAAGCCTACCAGTTCCCCTGTCACTGCAATCGCTGAGTCAGGTAAATCTACTACATGCTTTGTGTCTTTCTCATCCAAATGGGTTATTGATTCTAGTGCGACAGATCACATGACAGGTAATTCGAGTCTTCTATCTGCTTTTCAGTCTAATCTCACTTCCTCTACTATTACTTTAGCTGATGGTTCTACTTCTTGTGTTATGGGTTCTGGAACTGCGAACCCGACTTCGTCAATTTCTTTGTCTTCTGTTTTGTGTCTACCGAAATTCTCTTTTAATCTACTTTCTGTTAGTAAACTTACTCGTACCTTAAATTGTTCTGTTTCCTTTTTTCCTGACCAGTGTTTGTTTCAGAATCTTATGACGAAGCAGATTATTGGTAGAGGACGCGAGTCAGGTGGTCTCTACATTCTGAAAAATCATGTACCGCGGTCGCTTGTTTACTCCAGTACCTTAACACCTCTTGAAGCTCATTGTAGATTGGGTCATCCTTCTTTGTCTACCATGAAGAAGCTGTGTCCTCAATTACAGTCTATATCAGTACTAGAATGTGAGTCGTGTCAGTTTGCAAAACATCATCGTTTGCCTTCTGTGTCTAGGGTCAATAAACGGGCTCCATCCCCTTTTGAGTTAGTTCATTATGATGTTTGGGGTCCTTGTTCTGTTACTTCTAAAACTGGATTTTGTTATTTTGTTACTTTTGTTGATGATTACTCTCGTGTTACCTGGTTATATTTAATGAAGAATCATTCTGAGTTGTTTTCTATCTTTTGTGCCTTTTGTAATGAAATCAAAACTCAATTTAATATTTTTGTGCGCATATTAAGAAGTGACAATGCCAAAGAATACTTTTCAGCACAATTTCAGTCTTATATAACACAAAATGGCATTCTTCATCAGTCTTTCTGTGTGGATATCCTATCCCAAAATGGCGTGGCCGAAAGAAAAAATCGGCATCTTCTTGAGGAAACTCGTGCTCTTCCTTTTCAGATGAAAGTTCCTAAATACTTTTGGGCGGATGTAGTTTCTACGGTATATTTTTTTATCAATCATATGCCATCTTCTGTCCTTAATGGGGATATTCCTTATACTGCTTTGTTTCCTACAAAATCTTTATTCCCTATTGAATCCCTTATTTTTTGTTGTACCTGTTTTGTGCGTGATATTCGTCCACAGGTTACTAAATTGGATCCAAAATCTCTCAAATGTGTCTTCCTTGGGTACTCCCGGCTCCAAAAAGGGTACTGTTGTTTTTCTCCTACTCTTAATCATTATCTTGTTTCTGTAGATGTCACATTTTTTGAGTCCACTCCATTTTTTCCTCAATCATCTGTGTATGAGAGTCAGGGGGAGGAGGATGATCTCTTAATATATACTGTCCAACCAATGTCTAGTCCTCTCCCACAGCCTGTTTCTTCTGTCTCTAGACCTACTCGACCTCCTATTGTTCATGTTTATTCCAGGAGATTGGAAATTCCTGACTCAGATCCTCCACCAGCTACTTTGTTGGGAGATCCTATACCTCATACTGATCATGATTCTGATCTAGACTTACCCATTGTTCTTCATAAAGGTAAACATTCATGTACTTACCCTATCTCTTCTTTTGTTTCTTATAATCAATTGTCTTCTTGTTCTCAGTGTTTTGTTACTTCTTTAGACTCTGTTCCTATCCCTAATGCTGTTGGTGAGGCACTGTCTCATCCTGGCTAGTGTGATGCTATGAAAGAGGAAATGGAGGCTTTAGATGCTAATGGTACATGGGAACTATTGCCTTTGCCCACTGGTAAGAAAGCTATTGGTTGCAAATGGGTATTTACAGTAAAGGTAAATCCTGATGGTTCTGTGGCTAGGTTAAAAGCACGCCTTGTAGTAAAAGGATATGCTCAGACATATGGGGTTGATTACTCTGACACTTTTTCTCCTGTAGCTAAACTTACTTCTATTTGCTTGTTTATCTCTTTAGCAGCTACATATGATTGGCCCCTGCATCAATTGGATATCAAGAATGCTTTCCTTCATGTTGATCTTCAGAAGGAGGTGTATATGGAGCAACTACTTGGGTTTATTGCTCAGGGGGAGTTGGGTAAAGTTTGTAGGCTTCCGAAGTCTCTTTATGGCTTGAAACAAAGTCCTAGGGCATGGTTTGAGAGATTCAGTAAAGTAGTACAGGAATTTGGTATGCAAAAGAGTAAGTGTGATCACTCAGTATTTTATAGGCAATCTAAAGCTGGTCTAATTCTCTTGGTAGTCTATGTGGATGACATTGTCATCACTGGGAGTGACTCTGCAGGTATTTCATCTCTTAAAACCTTCTTTTAAACCCAGTTTCAGACCAAAGACTTAGGATTGTTAAAGTATTTCTTGGGTATCAAAGTTATGAGAAGTAAGAAAGGTATTTTCTTGTCTCAAAGAAAATATGTCCTCGATCTATTGACAGAGACAGGAAAATTAGGTGCTAAGCCTTGTAGTGCACCAATGACTCCAACTTTACAAATCAAGTAGGGGATAGTGAGTTGTTTGAAGATCCAGAGAGATACAGGAGATTGGTAGGAAAATTGAACTACCTTACAGTCACTTGTCCTGACATTGCTTATGCCGTTAGTATGGTAAGTCAGTTTATGTCTTCCCCAACTATTGCTCATTGGGAAGCCTTGGAACAAATCTTGTGTTATCTGAAGGGCGCTCCAGGAAGAGTTTTGCTATATGGTAATCATGGGCATTTGAATGTTGAATGTTTTTCAGATGCCAACTGGGCTGGATCTAAGGTTGACAGGAGGTCAACTACTGGATATTGCGTTTTTGTTGGAGGAAATTTGGTGTCTTGGAGAAGCAAGAAGTAGAGTGTAGTTTCTCGATCTAGTGCTGAATCCGAATACAGAGCCATGGCACAATCAGTATGTGAGGTAATGTGGATGCTTCAATTACTAGATGAGACAGGTTTTAAGACCTCTCTGCCTGCGAAATTATGGTGTGATAATCAAGCTGCTCTCCATATTGCTTCTAATCCGGTGTTTCATGAGCGGACCAAACATATTGAGATTGATTGTCACTTTATTCGTAGAAAGATTCAACAATAGATCATCTCAATAGGACACATCAAAACTGGAGAGCAGTTAGGAGATATTTTCACAAAAGCTCTGAATGAAGCTAGGATTGACTACATTTGTAACAAGTTGGGCATGATTAACATCTATGCTCCAACTTGAGGGGGAGTGTTATGGAAAGTCAATCACTATATTATTTCTCTGTATATTTTGTATTCTGTATTCCTATTTAGAATTTCTTATTTAGGATTTCTTCCTAATTAGTAGAACACAATTATAGGAATCAATTGTATATATATACCCATGTACAGATCAATTGAAATCAAGTAGAATCATCTCTTTCTACAAATTGAATCAATTGAGTATGTGACATATTATATTGATCATATATTTTTGTCAATTGAGCCCTTAATGAAGTAAATTGAATCAATTGATTATATAACATGTCACATTATGTCCATTGACCATATATATTTTGAGTCAATTAAATCAATTGAATCAATTGATCATATATATTTTGAGTCAATTGTGACGATTATTATTAGCCCTTAAATGAGTAAATTGAATCAATTGATTATGTAACATGTCACATTATATCAATTAATCATATATATTTTGAGTTAATTAAATCAATTGAATCAATTGACAATATATATTTTGAGTCAATTGTGACGATTATTATTTAAATAATTTAATTGAATATATATTTTAGTTAATTGAATCAATTGAATATGCGACATGTCACATTATTTATATATATTTGAATCAACTATAACAATTGATATTTAAATAATTCAATTGAATATATTTTTCAGTCAACTGAATCAATTAAATATGTGACATGTTAGATTGATCATATATTTTGGTGAATTAATCATTTAATTAATTCAATTGAGTAAAAATATATAATTTATTTATATGAAATATATTTTTTAATTAAGTCAATTGAATTCATTTGAAATTATAATATTAATTAATTATTTATTATTATATATACATTAATCAAATCAATTTAATCGATTTATATTGTTAGTTTAATTGAGTTAATTTAATCAATTTTAATTCAGATTGATCATTTGTTTAATTATAATAAAGTAATATATATTGTACTTTTTTAATATTAATTTACACATTAAAATAAAAATAAATAAATAAAAATATATTATTTATTTTTATTTTTAAATTTTTTAAATTTACAAAAATAATTTTTTTCCTAAATGTGTAAACCTAGTTTATTAAAGAAAAGAGGAAAGAGAGAAAGTAAATGAAAATTTAATTTGTATTGAAATTTATAGCTATAATAAATATAACAGACACAATTTAAAATTTAAATTTTAAATTTCTGTATTCTCCATAAAACTAGTCTAAAGAATATTTTAATAAAATGACATAATTTTTATATATAAAATGACTTTACTATCTCTATTATTTAACATTTAATACGGATCCACTTGATCCCTCAAGCTTTCTCCTTTCCTTATATATATATTATTTTGTATGAGTGTTATATTTATGTTTCAAATAATCATTAATAATAGAATTAAAATATGTAAATTAAAAATTTAAATAATTAATTTTTAATCAAACTTTAATAAATACAATAATTAATTTTAATGTTTCAACATAAATCATAATATATAAATTATAAATTATTAAAAATTAATAAAGATTTTAAAAAATACAACTAAAAAAAAAATAAAATTTACATCCATTTATAGATTTTTTTTTTTCAGTTGTTGGGATGCCAATTCTCATCGTCTTCCTCCCTCTATTCTTATACGCCCATTTACTATCTTTTTCAATTGTTTGCAAGGAGGACAAGGCTCCTCTTCTTCCCTTCTCTTTGCCACCAACTCCACCATTTGTACCTAACACATTCCAATTGGATATTTCTTTTTTTTACTGCATTATATTCAAACTTCATTATTTTAGAAAAAAATCTATGACACCACTAAGCTAATTATTACACGGCGCCTTTCTTTAAACACAATTTACTACGATCTTCATTTTATTTTTAATTTTTTCATTCAATAAAAGCACACAGATTTATTAATAATTAATAAATTATATAATAAAAAATAATAATTTTTTTATTATCAAAATAAATAATTTTAAAATAAATAAATAAAAATATTTAAACTCGAAATATTTTATCCGCTAAGTCTTTATAAATTCAGTAAGAGATCATAATATAAATTATAAGTTAAAAAATAATTATATCTCTCAATATAAGATTTGAATGACTGCTTTAATTTAACTGAAGTTTTAATTAAATTAATTAATTTTATTTATAGTCATAAGATTTTGAATTTAAATTTTAATTATACATAAATATATATATATATATATATATATATATATATATATATATATATATATATATATATATATATATATATAAGGCAATTTAAGGGTAAGTTTTATTTTTGATAAAAAAACAATAATTGCAATAACTGTGCATTCTCAAAAAATAAGGTAAAATAGAAAGTCGTCAAAGGACATGCTTTATAAGTTTGTTCTGTTTCATGGGAGAAGTTCTCTGTCACCGATCACGCAACCCATCATTTCCCTCTCTTTATTGCCAGAGCCCTATAAAAGCCAATACCTCGTTCGCATCTCTCGCCAGAAAAAGCTTACCTAAAGCCTCTTTCTACTCTTTCTCTCGCTATAATCAAGCCGCCTGCTTCTTTTTCTTCTTCTTCGGTTCTTCAAAATGGTACGTATCTCTCCGTCTCTGTACTTATATATATATATATATATATATATATATATATATTACATAAACACATACGAATACGCATATCATCTTTGTATTCAATTTTAGAGATCGTTCATCGAATCGTTGTTTTTTTAATCAATTGTTTAGTTTGGTTATATTCGTTTATTCTCTGCGTTTTCACGCAGCAGTTTTCCGGCGTTTAAAATGCCGTTTTCTAGGTTAAACTTAAAAGTTGTTTTCCGGCCGTTCATATTGCTTTTTCTTGTAAAAAGTGGCTTTTATTATTTATTTATTTATTTATTTCATTTGATTGGTTTTAGTGGGAATCTTCTAATTGGACCTTTTTATTTTACTTCTGTTATGGAGAGAACGTAGGCGTTAAGTAGCTTATTATTGATATTACCGCTCTCAATAGTGATATTAGCTTAATTTCACAAATGGATTGTCAATATACTCTTTTTTTAGAAAAAATAAAATTATATAGTTTTTTCTTTAGAAAGAATGTTGGGAATAGAAAATGGCAATGAGTTTAGTTGAAGGTGGGATTGCCCCTCCTTTTCATCTCATATGAAATCGGAATTGGAGCGAGGACTTTTTTACTGGTATGCAAGATGGAGTGGAGCAAATTTTTTGTGAAAGATTTTTTTTTTTTTTTTATAATTACATAATATAAACTTAATTATACATTATAAGTTATAAATTTTTTTAATAAAAATATAATATATTATTATGTGAAATAAGTTATAAAAATTTGGAGTAAAAGATGAATTTTTATCTGATGCAATATTATAATTATTGATTATAATTAAATATAAGTGGGATTTATTATAATTAATAATTAGAATAAAATCATTTGTATATATATCTATTTTATTGTATAATTTTTTGTGGAACCATTATGGCCTAGCGCAATATAAGTGTCCAAATATGTAGCAATAGTAGAGTTGGTAAATAGATGATGGAGGATGAGAGAATCAGATAGAAAAAGAAAATTCTGGCTGTCATAGTCTACTTGCATATGTTGCTTTTAGAATTAGAGCTTATGATTCTTTATATATCTTTATAATATTAACTCATTATGAATAAAAATAATTAATTAATTTTAATTTAATAATATTTTAAAAATATCTTTAAAATTATTAGATTTAAATTCAATCAATGAAAATAAAAATAAAAAATGGTAAAGTCTTGGAGATTCTTGTAAATGAGTTTTTTTTTTAATTAAAAAAATGTGAGGGCCGGCCATTCTCATCCAAAATTTGTTAAAAATTTCAGTTTGTTGAAAATTTTAATTTTTTTTAACATATATTTTTATTTTTTTATGTAATTTCATTTAATTGAAATAAATAGACTAAAAAAGTAAAATTTTTAACTTATTTAGAACAGACTTTATATGTTATACTTCCACAATTAAATGCAATATAATTTATTATATTTTAAATTATATATTTATATCATATTTCTAGGAAATAAATTTCTTAAAAATGTACTTGTAAAAAATATATTTTCCAAGACATAAAGCACTTTGAAGAGCCTTAATCTTGTGATTTATTAATAATTTCATGCTTTATTATCTAAATTGATTTACATTTTATTTAAAAAAATTTAATCTTTCAGGGTGTTGTATTTATACTGTTAAACGCTTTTGAGGCAGTACTGGTAATTTAGTTAATAAATTTATTAATTTTGAAAGGATATAATTAATATTTATTTTCAGATGTGATTTTTATAAATTTGAATTTATATAAAAATAAATTAAATAATTTTATATTAAATATTATTGTAAATTTATATATAATTACTTAAGATATAGACGTTGATTTATATTAACATCTAAGCGTTGAGCTGATTCTTACATGCACATACTTTAGATATGCATACAATTTATTTCTCAGCCTCGCCCATTCTTCTCACCAACTATGTCTTTAGACAGTAATAAATAACAACCATTAAATTAAAATTGTGTGATAATTTTAATTTAATAATATTAAAATCATTTTTAAAATTATGAAAGTTTAATTTTAATCTAAATCAAAGATAATTATATAAAAAAAAATCTATCATTTAATTGCCTTTTCATAAATATTGTTAGTTTGTTTAATTTGTTCTTATTTAAGTTTTTAAATTTAATTATTTTATATAATTATTTTCTTGTTATATATATATATTCCCCGACAGCTGTAATTTAATTATTTTATATAATTATTTTCTTATTACATATATATATTCCCCATATGTTTTTTTTACTCGCACTCATCTACACGGCCGGCTGTAATTGGGCTCGGAACCCAATTTGCGCCTGCCTCTGATGGAGCCGCTTGGAATCCAATTTTTTTGTCTGCACTCTTGCCTAAGAAAATTTATGGGCGCTTTCGTTCAATTGCCTCTATCAAAAATTATATAGTGAAGCGATCATATTATGTCAATATTTTATATAATAAGAGATTAATAAATATATAATTATAATTATTAAAATTAAAAAAACTTATTTGATGATTATAATTTTTTTACATCTACAATATATATATGTTTGTTTATTATTAATTTATTATTTCATATAGATTATAAAAATAATTAGTGTATTATATAATTTTTTCTATTTTTTTTCTTTTTATTTTTAATAATTCAAAAAAATAGAATGTGTTTTCACCGAATCAAATTAAGTTAACCATACCTCTGATTTTATTTTAAAAAAATGTGCTTCTTCAAAATTATATTTTTTTTAAATTTATTTTATATATATTTCTAAAAAATACATTTACTAATAAGTTGTAAAAAAATAATACCATAATATAATTTAAAAGAAAAAAATTAAAAAAAATTAATAAATAACATTACACTTAATTAGGAAGTACATTTATCAAAATTTTTCTATACAAGTTAATTTAATATATATATATATATATATATATATATATATATATATATATATATATATATAATTTGCTTTTTGTGAAATTAATTTGACAATGCAATTCAAATAAAAGAGTTTTTTTTTTGACATTTTCTGATAAATTTTATTTTTTTACTCTATTTATTACCAATTAAATAAGCTTTATATTTTTTAACTATGACTACGCTGCTTTGTGAATTTTAAATTTTAAATCAAAATTAAAATTAAATAAATAAATAAAATTATAAATTTAAAAATTTTAAGTTACCCATCTTATTTTTCAAGAAAATTTTTGTGATCTGAAATAATTAAGAATATCTAAAAGTTTATATAACTTTGTTTATGGTTAAATGTTTATGTGAATTAAATTTAAGTAAGAAAAATATGTATTATTTATTTATTTTTTCTTAAAATTTTAGGAAGAAAGAGGTTGACTTTTTCTGGGGATGTGTTATTGTGTTTCGCAGGTTATTGAAGGCAATGAAGATACGCCTAGGCAGGTTGTCCTTACGGAGCCAACGTCATTAGATGGAGACTCTGATGCTTATAAAGCTCCTAATCTCGTTCGAAGGATTTTAAGTCTATTTATAAATGTACGGCCAGGATCAGATCTCACAAAATTTCAGGCAAGTATAAATAAATCTAGATTAATTTCACTCAAAATACAAACTAAATTAATTTTAATTTTTATTTCAACAAAGTCATCATTACTAATTTTGGTCAAATTTTAATTATATTTTTAATATTATAACTAAATAAAAATTTTCTAATATGATCTTAATTATAAGCTATATATGTGACTATTGTATTTTTTGTACACAGATAAAAAAAATTATTAAAAATGATCTTATTAAAATAAAATCAAAATTAAGTATTTTATTAATATAAATTGAAAATTAGTATGCATATGAAATTCAATTATGAGTTTAATTATTTTTAAAATGGTAAGATTTTTTTTTAATAGAAAACACGCAACCCAGTTTTATAAAATCTAGAGTTTGTTTGGCAATATTTCATTTTCCATTCTTACTGCATTTTAAAATATATTATATAGGATCTATTTAATATTATTAAAGCTGTTGTTAATAAAGCACTTTTTAAAATATATTAATTAAAGTATATTAAAAATTAATTTAAAATTCAATTGGATATCTTTTATTTATAAATATTTTAAAATAATAAAATATTTTTAAAAATTACTTTTTCTTAACATAAAAAATTTTAATTTTTTTATAGCGCTTTTTTTTTTTAATCCAAAATCTCAATATCATACGGCTCAATATATATATATATATATATATATATATATATATATATATATATATATATATATATATATATATATAGACACTGTGGTAGAGCAGAGGGTGACATTATGCTGATTTTGCATATTTCCAAGTTCAGCTGCCACCCCTTTTCAACATTCCAAAGTCACACCTCCAATGTTTTGGTGAATCTGTGTATTCTGTGGGTAAAGATTTGCTGCATGAGTGCAACAGTGAAGAGAGCTCACAAGACAGATTCATATCTGTGGTTGCATGGAGCATATCTACAGCTCGTCCTGTTGTCTTTGGTGTTGCTCCTTACAATTCTATTCTTGGAGAGACTCACCATGTCTCTAGGGGAAGCCTCAATGTTCTCCTAGAACAGGTACTTGCTTTTTAGTGAATTATCTCATTTAACTACTAATTAGGCAAAATAATAAATTACTATCTAAAATTAATGATTTAGGGCTTATATATTTAAGAATACATGATTTAGTCTCATACATTTGATTTCGTTAATCATTTAGTCGGTCCATTCACTTTTATCAATTTAATGAGGGACAAGAATGTTAAATATTGATAAAAATTTAAAGTCAATGTTTATCATTATCTGTAAAAGTTGAAAAAACAAATAACGAGAATTGAAAGTTTATGATGGAATCAAAATTTAAAGGGCTAAATAATGTTTTGTTTTTTTTTTTATTTCAAGTTATTAATTTTGCAATAATATAAGATTAAATAATAATTTTTTTAGAAAATATATATTTTAATTATGTAAAGTTTTTTAAATTGAAAATTTGTGAAACTAATAAAGAAAATTGAAAAGTTTTTTGTCAGCAGACAAAATGTTATCAACAATTGTTTTAAATTTCTGACAATTTTCAGTGAGATGGACAATTGGTTTAATTTTAGATTATTTAATTAAACTTTGTTGCTTCATGTGGCTTGCAGGTTTCACATCACCCACCTGTTTCTGCACTTCATGCAACTGATAAGGAAGAAAACATTGAGATGATTTGGTGCCAAAATCCAGTTCCTAAATTCTATGGTATTTTAACTTCTCACTGTAACTTAACCTTGGTTTCTTCCAATGCCACAAGGTTTTCACCCACTACTTATTTTGTTATTATACTATTTCTAACATTTAACAAAGGGCATAGAACTTTAAAAGGATATAAAACAGTATAATAAAGGTTGGTATAGTTGACGAGATTCAATCAGCGCTCTAATTAAATTGAGAGTTCGAGTCATATCAATCATTCTTCTTGATAGTAAGTTGAGAATTTGAGCCTTAACAATCGTTTCTCCTAGTGAGCAATTTACAAAATCCAATATAATTCCTCAACGACCTTAGTGATATGCTTTTCAGTTTAAAAATTTTCTGATGTACTATAAGAAAACCGCAGTGCTGAGTTATGCAAATTCCAAAAATTATAGGGACTAAAGTGGAAGCTGAAGTGCATGGCAGAAGGCAGCTTAAGCTCCTAAATCATGGAGAAACATATGTGATGAATTCACCAAGTCTGTTGATTAGATTTCTTCCACCCGGTCTTGATTGGGTTGGCAATGTTAAGATTCACTGCCAAGAGACTGGCCTTGAAGCTGAGCTATGTTACTTAACCAATTCTTTCTTAGGACGCAGAGGACCCCATTCCATCAGAGGAAGGATCTACCACTCATCATCTTTGGAGACTCTTTATGAGCTTGAGGGACATTGGAACAGGTATATATTCACTCTTTTACATGAAGTACATGTTTTCCTGCTTCATTCATCTTTTAACTTCTACATCAAAATGGGTTTTGCAGATGATGATATGAATTTTTTCTTGCTAATTTTCTATTGCAGCATTGTGACTTTGAAGGACATTAATAATGGGAAAGAGACTGTCATATACAATGCAAAAGAAGTAGTCTCGGGGCTGAAAACCCCAATTGTCAAGGATCCTCAGGTACTTCACTGATTAATTCTATTAATTATCATTAAACCCTTTTTGAAAACTAGAATTTTACAAGAATTCAATTTATTGATAACTTACAAAAAGTTTCATTTTAAAAGAAATAGAATTCATGTGGAAAATAATATGATTGTGTGATAATTGAATTGAATTCTTTTCTTGCAAATGATTTTTTCAAATGAAGCAGCAAAAAAGGTCAAATATACTCTTAACAAGGTCATTTTCTGAAGGTGATTTTGATGCAAGAACAACATGAATGATTTGTTTTAGGAGCAAGTACCTGACTTTGAGATGATTTTGTTCTAATAGGGAGTTTTGCCAAGTGAATCTGCTGCAGTGTGGAGTGCAGTTAGTGAAGGGATACTGAGCAAAAACTGGGAGAAAGCAAGAGAAGAAAAGAAAGCTGTTGAGGAAAAACAGAGAGAGCTTGTGAGAGACAGGAATTCAAGAGGACAAACTTGGGTTCCAAAATATTTCAATTTATCTTATAACAAGGAGGGTGGTTGGGACTGCTTCCCTACTCAGAAATGGGTGCCACCAGCTCCCATTGATGTCCCCATTGGACATGCTTTATAATAATTTAGCTGTTCATCTTAGACATAATCTATACATAAATGGAATTCACATTTGAAGATGTAGTAGCTATGCATCAAATACCAACGCAGTAAAAAAAGATTTTATTCAATCTTTCAACACTAGTACACCAAACTTTACATTGAAAAGGTCATTTAGCTACCAATTCTTGATAGATATTGCTAATCTTTCTACATTTACTTCTACCTACCTACCTTCTACAGATCATGCATTCAACTACGATTCAGAGTTCTCCAACTGCATTTCCTGTTGTAGCACTTCTGATTCGCTCCTTCGATTAAAGGATTTCTCTCTGATGGTGTCAAGAAGTGGCTTCCATGACCTTCCACCATTAGACCTTCTCATACCATTTGCAATACCACTTGTCGGTGGCTCCATAAACCTGCTAGGACTTGTAGCAGGCGAATTCAAGATTGGCATAGTTCTTGAAGACTTGTTAGCTTGACAATTGCTTGATTTTGCTATCGAATTAAGCTTCTTTACCACAGCGGCAAGGTCCATAGGAGAAGCTTCAGCTGCAAAGGTTGAGTAAGGAAGCAAGAAGTAGATTTGGCCTGGTTGAAGTTGGGTTTCTGGCTTTAGTGGCTTGGACCCTGTTGATAGAAGCTGAACTGGTGTGCATACAAAATGTTTAGGGGGTTCACCTGTGATTTCGCTAACAGAAACTGGATAATCAAAATCCTCTACATAACCATTCAGATGAACTACACGAATGTTGTTGAGTTTAGGTGATGATCTGCAAGAAAAACAACAACCCATCTCTCTCTCTCGCTCTCTCTCTCTCTAACCCTTCAGAAGAATTGAGGCATTGCATGACTATATAAAGGATTTAACGCTCTGATTGGTGACTTGAAAAGAAGACTTGTTGCCGTTTATTGACGGTTGTTGCTACTTTCTGGCCAACTACTTGAATATGTTATCCTTGTGAGTCGTGGCACACTTCACTCTATCTACTACCAACAAGAGAGCCATTGGTCAAAGCAATTGGGTGGAATATGGGCTAAGTTTTTAATTACTTTTAGTAGTATCATAAGATATAATTCTCAAATTATATTAAATAAAATCAAGCCACCTGGAAATTTAGCCATTAATTTATAATTTAATCTCTTAAATATAATAAAAATTATAATTTAATCTCTTTATTTTTTTTTATGAGAAATAAAGTAATTTTTGAGATATATTTTCATTAATAAAATAATTTTTCATTTAAAATTTACCATTAATAAATCGAAAACAATAATATTTTAATTAACCATCTTTTACTTTTTATAACAGTTTAGTCTTTAATAGTTTTGATTGCATCCATTATGACTGACTTTTAACGGAATAATTATTTTATTAACAAAATATATATTAAAGACTCACTATTTTTCATAAACATAGAAGGATTAGACTATAATTTTATCATACTTTAAGGGTTAAATTATAAAACACCCTAAATTAACTACTTAATCATTAAATTATTAACTTAATAATATCAATTAGATTAAGTTGTTTTTTAAGATATTTGACCTCTAAACTATTGTTTTAAAAATATCAATTAGAATTTAGCAATTGGCAAAAGTTTCCCTATTTTTTTCCTCCTCTAATTATGTGGTTGAACCATTCAACGAGACTACTTTCACAATTAATGATAAGACTTCCTTTGTTGAATTGATTTTGAAGGATTATTTTGCCGTGTGATTAGGGCATTGGGTTACTGTGCATGAAAAACTCACCATATAAGACAATCGAGTGAGACCCATACACGGTTTGGAATAGGGGTGTGCAAACGGTCGGTTCGGTTCCGAACCGAACCGAACCGATAAAACCGAAAACCGAAAATCGAAAATTTTAAAAATCGAACCGAACCGATTGATAAGAGAAAACCGAACTGAATCGAATCGATAAATTTCGGTTCGGTTCGGTTTTAAACCGATCAAACTGAAATTTATAAAATTTCATATTTTTAACATTAAATCTAAATAATAAAAACATAAAAACAAAAAAAATTAGAAATCAAAACTCAAAAATCTTTAGGTTCGGTTCGATTCAATTTGATTCAATTTTTTTATTTCCTATATATATTAATAATTTCGGTTCGGTTCGGTTTTTTTGATTTTTTTATGAAAATAACCGAACCGAACCGATTAACTGAAATTATCAAAATTATAAACCGAACCGAACCGATTTAATTTTAAAACCCAACCGATTGAATCGAATTAATCGGTTCGGTTCGATTTTTCGGTTTAAACCGAAAACTGCACACCGCTAGTTTGGAAGGAGGTTTTTAAATGTAAAATAAAAAACTTTTAAATTAATAAACTTATTCGGAGAAAAAAAATTATTTTTTTAATCAAGATAAGGCCTTTGAAAATTTTAAAATATTTAAAAATCTTTTTTTTTAATTTATTAAATTAATAGATCAAAAAGATTTTGATATCTTATCCTTTATTATTATTATTTTTTTTAAATTACACATTTCATTCAAACACATTATTAAAATATTGAGACCAGAGGAAATGAGTTTAAAATAGAGTTCAAGGATGGAAAATTTTTCCATCATGGAAATGGAAGGAATAATTCTCTCATATGCCTTGTAATTTGGTTTAGAATTTTGATGATTGATGTTCTTAATTAGTCCCATACAAAGACCAAGACAAAGGACTCATCCTTTGATCAATGAAGGAAATTGCCTTTACTTCTTAAGTTTCATTGACTTGTCACATCAAATTGAAGCATATCCACAAGAATTAACAAAATTTGAGTTTTATAATTTAAGAAAAATTATTTCAAAAGGATTTTCAATCATCAGAAATTTAAAATATTATGAGGAGATTTTACGTACATATCTTATCAAAACATTTATAAAATTAGAGTGATTAATTTACGGTAAAATATTCAATTTAGTTAATTTTTTATTTTTTTATTTAAATTAATTCAAAATTTTTAATTTAATTTTAAAATTAATATTTATGAACTAAATTTATTAATTTTTTTATTTAAATAAAAAATCGATAAGTTTAATTTCTAAATTTTAAAACTAATTTTTTTTTATTTTTCAATTTAAGCTTAAAAAATTAAAAAATTTTATTTTTAATTTTCTTAATTTTTAGACTAAATTGAGTTTGAATTAAAATTTTTAAGCTAAATTAAATAAAAAGTTAAAAATATATTAAATTAAACTTATCAATAAATATAGGATGAAATTGAGTTCATTTTAATTAAAACTTAAATTTAAGTTAACACATTAATAAATAAATTGTTCACAAAATTTGTCACTCAAAGTCACAAGTTGGAGAAGTAGTAAGGCCCTTATCTTTTTATGCAATTGTCACATGTTAACTTACCGTGCAAGTAGAGATATCGATTAATAAATATTAATTATTTTATATTGATATAATATAAATTTTAAAAAAAATTTTACTCAATTTATTATAAATTTAAAACATAAATATTAACAAGTGAATATCATATGTCTTAGATCCATGATAGATTGAATTTAAATAAAAAAAATTGATAATTTAAGTTAACAAAAAAAAAAAAAAATATATATATATATATATATATATAATACAAAATTTGTTGTAAAAAATGGTAACTAATTTTTGAACTAATCATGATGATCTAAGATCAATTTTTTACGTGAGCAATTACATAAATTTTTTTTTAGGTATTGAATTAAAATTAAAATATTAAAAATTAAATTAAATTTAAAAAAATCAAATTGAATAGAATGAAATATGCTTACCTTTATTAGCAACAACAAAAGGAAAGAATGTGAGAAGGGATGAATCCTCAACCTAAAATAAATATCCAATCAAATAAACTCAAGACCTAACTAAGACAAATTTGGAAGTCAATGTCTAAGATTATATTACAATTTTTTGAGTGACTTTAATCAATGTTGTCAAAACTAGACCAATCCAATTGGTTGAATCACTTTAATTGAGAATCAAAACAATGATAAGCCTAATTTATAATGAAAACCCTTTTTTTGCAAAGAATTAGGATTGACTCTTAAAAATTAATCGGATACCTAATAATTTAGTTTGATTCAAAAAAGTTAGACCGATTTACCATTTCAAAAAATGAATAAATAAATTGTTGGCAATACTGAAAGAATTTGAATGTTTGACTTAGAGATGGAACTACATTAGAGCTAAGAGGGCACTGAGGCCCTAGAATTTCAAAGTTTTACAGGGATATATTTAATTTTTCAAACCCTTAAAATTTCTTTAGTCCACCAACATAAGTGTATAGTAAATTTCTTTTAAAAAATCCCAGCCTACTTTGTCTCTCCAAAGTATAAAGAATTGTATTAATTAAACCAAATTCACTTTAAATTAAAATATATAATATATAATAAAATCTACTTTGTTGAGTAGTTAAGAAATTCTCCATTATAGACTTAAAAATTGAATCTTGGTCTGAAGACTGAACTGGTGGTTGTGGAATAGGTGCATTTTGATTCCTTTGCGGTGGAAATCCAGGTGGTACTCTGTTTTGTTGAAAATTCTGCTGTTGTTGCTGAAAATTAGGAGGTTGTTGATAATTCTGATGCTGCCCTTGTCGACCTCCCAAGAAAAATTAGGGTGGTTCCTCCATGCTGGATTATATGTAGTAGAAAAAGGATTAACAACTGGTTTCTGATTATAATTTCCAACAAAATCAACTTGTTCATTTCCAAACTCTTGCCCATAGGAATGAAAATCATTGATACAATGCATATTTCCCGCACCAACATCTTCTGTATGACTAGATCCTCCAATTGATGAGTCAACCTTCATGCTTAACTTATCCATTTTTCTCGTCAAAGCATCAAATTTGGCATTGAACATACTCATGGCATCTAATTCATATACACTAGTTGGTGGCTTCTTCATTTCATTTCTTTCACAGCTCCATTGATAATTGTTGTAAGCAATTTTATCCAATGCTGAATAAGCTCCATCTTCTAACTTTTCCATAAGATCACCTCCTGAAGATGCATCAATTATACTTCTAATTGCTGGAGAAACACCATTGTAGAAATGTTGAACTAGCATCCATTTAGGGATTCCATGATGTGGACATCTCCTTTGAAGATCCTTATATATCTTCCAAGCTTCATAGAGACTCTCATCATCCCTTGGTCTGAAAGAAGTTAATTCATTTCTCAATTTTACAGTCTTGCTAGGAGGAAAGTATTGAGCCAAGAAAGCTTGTGACAACTCATCCCAAGTAGTTATTGAACCCGGAGGTAATGAATGCAACCACTCCCTACCACGATCCTTCAAAGAAAAAGGAAATAATCTCAGCCGGATGGCATCATCTGATAATCCATTTATCTTCAGCATGTCACTAATCTCAAGAAAATGTGCAAGGTGCACATGTGGACTCTCAGTAGGACCTCCCCCAAACTGTGATTGTTAAACCATTTGACAAAGTGAGGGTTTCAACTCAAAGTTGTTTGCTTCCACTCTAGGCCTTGTAATACTCGGTCTAAATCTCCAAAACTAGGAAAAACATGATCCTTAATTGATCGGTTGTTGTTGTTTGCCATAGCTTCTATCACTTGTTGCTCTTGCTGTTGCTCTTGCTGTCTTTGAATTCTGAGTTCAGCTTTTCTTCTTTTAGACTCTGCTCTTAAAGCTTTAGCTGTCTTTTCAATTTCAGGATCAAAAATTAAATCAATTTCTGCACTTTTTGTTCTTCTCATATAAAATATATGTACCTGAAAAACCAAAATAAGAAAATCTCAAAGTAAAATGATAAAGAAAAGAAATTAAAATAAAAAATAAAATGCCCAAATTAACCAAACAATCAATCGTCTAATATCAAACAAAACAAATCCCTGGCAACGACGCTAAAAACTTGATTGCGTTCTCCGCAAGTATACGGGTCGTTCAAGTAGTAAAGAAAATATATCGTCCCACAGAGATTTGTTGTTTGAGTACCAAACTATAAAAGTCACGATTATTTGGGCTATCGATAATTTGTGCCATAAATAGAGTAAGAGATGCAGCAAATTAAATTGGGAAAATAAGGAAATTATAATGAATTAAGCAATTAAAATTCTAAGCACTATACAACTTTACTAAAATTTCAGCAAGTGACAAAAGATTTAATTAATTAATTGTAAAAATTGATTCCAGAGTTGAGGTTCATGAAGTAAATTTCATTGGGATTTGGATAAGCAAAGCCAAGATTAAGGAAAATACAAGTTTGAAGGAAGTTGATTCTGATTTCCTTTAATTTATCTTTCAAGCAAACTAAAGAGTGTTTTAAAGGAAACTAAACCCCATTCTCATGCGATGTTTAATTACCCAAAACCCTTTAAGCATTTTAATCAACTTGAAATTCCTCTTAACCCACTAGTTTATTTCTAACACTAGGTGATTAAGTTCATTATCTTGATTATCTATCATAGATTTTCACCTCTCGGTCATTCAATCTAAGATTAAGAACAAAACCTAAAGGGTACCAACAATGGGTATGTAAATAAGCACACAAGATAAGAATCAAAGCTATATATACTAAAATCTGATTAAAATCAGTCCAAATCCACAAATAAAACTTAAATCATTACACCAAACTCTGAAATCTTAAGTATCTAATCACTCATGCTTGTATTTACAAGTAGAAAATATGAAATAGAGCAAGAAAACATAAAAATA
Source organism: Hevea brasiliensis (assembly GCF_030052815.1). NCBI lineage: Eukaryota > Viridiplantae > Streptophyta > Magnoliopsida > Malpighiales > Euphorbiaceae > Hevea > Hevea brasiliensis. The sequence goes on from NC_079505.1 coordinate 25,374,987, forward strand.
AAACTAAAAATAAAAGAATCTAGAAGAAGAGATTCTAAATCTCTGAAAATGGAAGCTGGAAAACGTCACTCTGCAGGTGTTCTTCCTCCAAAAATGGCGTTGTTCCCTCTTTCCTTTTCTCTTTTGATTTTTCTCTCTCTTTTGATTTTTCTCTCTCTTTCTCCTTATGGTAAAAATGAGAATATGATGCTTATATATCCCCTCAAGGTTTGCCCTAAAAATAGTCTCTAAAGGGATAAAGACAAAAAGTGTAAAAGGTGTGAAAAGAGAAATTTTTTCCATGTCAGCAAATCTGCCAGCACTATCCCACATGCCTCATGTCGATTTAAGTTGTTTTCCACATGCCTCATGTTGATTAGGAGGAGGAGCCTTTAGATTCTGCATGACCAGCTACACGGGGCATGTTGAAGTCCTTGAAACTTTCAGCGTATTTTGTTTTGAAATCTCTGTTTACACGACCCAGTGTGAATTTACATGCCTCATGTGGATTCCTACTGGCTAACTCTTATCTTCACATGACCTTCAACACAGGGCATGTTGAGGCCCTTGAAAGTCTCGACTGGTCTTCTTCTTTAAGCGAATTTTCTTCATTTTTCACACTACTTTAAGCTTCCAAATCACTTTGAATTTCTTCTATGTGGACCTTTTTGCCTTTAAACCTTATTAAAACCTATCAAAAACAATAAAATTCTAAAAATCAAATATAATGAAACTAAAATTAACAAATTAACTAAAATAAACATTAAAAGTATAAAATTACTAAACTAAAAAGGCAAAATGGATGCAAAACTACCCTAAAATACTTATATAAAATGAGTTTATCAAATTTCCCCAAACTCAAATCTTTGCTTGTCCTCAAGCAAATTAAAAACAATTATATGCAATTGGGGTACCTTTTTCTTAAATTCATAAAAATCACTCATTCAAGCTTTCAAACTTACCTTTAGCCACCAACAACCATATACCCACCTTCAAGATATAAGGAATTCAATTCTCACCAAAGTTATTACTGCTTAGCCTTGGGTCAATTATTCATTCCATCAAACTCAAACCAATCAATTACGTAGAGAAATCATGCTAAAATAGGCTCTAAAACAATCAATAAACTAAAGCGTCTCAAATGATGATGGAAATAGTTTAAATGGATGAATAATGTGCCAATCCCATAGGCAAACCAACTAATCCAATCTTCACTAATGTAGCAAAACACAATCAAGAAATCAAAAGGACTTTTAATGGCTGTAATGGGGTTAAGGGATTATAATGTGGCTAATAAGAAAAGTTAAAAGGGAAGCAAAACATGAAAATAATTAAATTGTTAAAAAGATCAAGATACACTTTTCTTTTATTATTATTATTTATTATTTTTATTTTTTTATTTTTATTATTATTTTTTATTTTTATTTTTTATTTTAAGAATCAAATGGGAGGAAGAACTTTACAATAAATCACCAATGCTAGCATACAATTTTTGCAACTCTTTTAGGGATTACATAAATAACATTGAATTTTGCATTGCAATTATCCCTTTTTAATCCACCCCCAAACTCATTTCTTTGTATACTCCGGTGGTAAATAATTTTTTTTTTTTTAAGATGATATGATTGATAGCCAATTTTACATTAGTACTTGTCCCACTTGATTGTTATATACCTTTTTTTTTTTTTTTTTAGAATCTCTTAAATAAATTATTCTCACGAAGGACGGTAAGTGTTTAGGTTTATGGCTAGGTAAATTATGGGTGCCAAGGAAATAAAGGGTATAAATGAAGGCTCAAATTGGTTTCAAAGGAAAAATTTAAAATGAGGTTGGTTAAGGCTAAAAATGTGGGTTTAAAATTCAAAGAATGCCTTAATCATTTCCCTTTTCAAGTGAATGCTAAAATTTCGTCTCGAAAGGTCTAGAAGGCTTGTTCTAGGATTGGTGAGACATAATTCGTTATTTCTTACTCTAGAGTTTTCTTTAAGCACTCAAAACTCAATATAATTAATTGGGTGCCCCTTGGCTAAGAAGATATAAACCTAGATAAGAATCTCATAACCTCATACCAATTCGGAACTTTCAATCCGTCAAACCCATCTAGAGGCAAGCTCAATTGCTTTTCAAAATGATTCTCAATCTTCTAAGAATTAGGTAAAAATTTATTTATTTATTTATTTATTTTTTTATGTATGCATGCTTCCTAAAATGAATGCAAAAATTAAATAAAATAAAAAAATTGAAATAAAAACTATACATGTTCTATATGATATCTATATGCAAGTGTATATATTTACATGGTGTAGGTGTATGGTGTATGTGAACTAAGTAACTAAGTATAGATGAAATGCAATTTAAGTAATATAAATAAAAAGGATTAAAAATTTTGCAAAAATTTTGCCCTCCCCCAAACTCAAATTAGACAATGTCCTCATTGGCTTAATCGAAGTGGCAGAAATGTCAATGAAATCAATAAATGATAGCTTGGAGAGATATAAACTAAGAAAGAGTGGAAAAGAGTTACCATGTAGAATGTTCATGCCTAGTGGTGAATGATCAGAATATGTACATGAGGCATGTGATTTATAAGTATTGGGAGCATGAGGCATGTTAAATAAAAAGCATGAGGTGTGTTGAAGTAAAGGTAAATTAGCATGCCCTGTGCCAACTGTTAAGGAACTGATATGGGGTATCAACATGGGGCATGTCATGCTCCATGAAAATTTCGGTGGGTTTTTAAAAATTTTGAAAATTTGAAGCAATGCAAATAGCTCATAGGAGAGCATAACCCTTAGCATGAGGCATGGCAAAGGAAAGCAATGTCAGCATGTGGCAGATGAATGTCTAGAAGTTACCTTAAATGCTAAATTGTCAGGGCTAAGAGAAGAGTAGCTGCTGCATTGTCAATAATTCAGTTTTATGACTATTAAAAAGTTATATCAGTAATGCTATTACAATAGCCAATAGAGACTGAAATTAAAGAAAATGATCAATTCAATAGAAATCTGGATGACAAAGATAGTGCAAGAATCACAGCAAAAGAAACCAAGGCAGCTAGCAACAATGAACAAGCCAACGTAAGATTCATGAAACAAACATAATTAAAAACAAAAATTAAATCATTTACAAATAGATAAAACATAGAAAAGTTCCAATAACTAGTAAATTAACAGTTGAAAAATAGAGCAAACTGACCAATGTGTACAATTAAAAGCTAAAGTTTCAGAAACTAACTGAAATTAACAAAAACAAAATTCTAAAACTAGACAGCTGGTTGGTCTTCTTCATTAGTGGATGGCACTGGCTCATTTGCTGCTGCAGGTGCTTGCTCATTGGATTTCTCAGAAACAGTATCCAGGTTTTCTACCATAGCCTTCATCTCTTTAAAAATGTCTTGGCCCCATTTGTACAGCTGGTTAAAAGAGGCTGCCAGCTTATTGTAAATGTCAATCATTTATTTGTCATGAATTTTCTACTTTTTCCTGAATGAAGAAAACTTCTTTTTAATCTTTTTCTCAAGCTTGGCTTGCTTCTGACCAACAGTATTAACCTTAGCTTCTAAAGCTTTTAAAACAGCCACAATATCAGAATTAGCATCAGAAACAGGTTGCTGTGCTACACTCATTCTATCAATTTTTGCTTGCAAATCTTTAAGAAAAACTAGTAAATCTGATTGTCCAGCAGTAGGTGGGTGTGAGCTAGAAGGACCAGCATTAGTATGCTGTTCTATACCCTGTGATTGCTGTTGCTCTATACCATCATGTCCCCTATTTACCAACACATAAACATCACCTTTTTTTACACAAATTTTCATTTGAGTCATAATAATTCTATCTAGAAAAGACTGGCCAACCATAGACACCATAGCATATTGGTCAGGGTTAAAACCAAATGATTTGGCAATTACAGTCACCATCCCTCCAATAACTATACTGCTAGCTAAATGCTTAGAGACTATATGTTCCATATGAGAGCAAAGAAAATAAGCACCATTTATTTTTTTTTCTTCTCTTTCGTGCACCATAAAAAGAATAAATTATTCTTTCCTACAACCCATTACTGTGCCCTCTACCTAGTATAGTGTAAGACATGAATCTTTGCAAGTATCTCAGAGCAGGGTCTTGGATGGCTGAGGCCTTAGTAGAACTAGGGTTGTAGTATTTTCCATATGGTGCAATGGACTTCTAAAATATAGGGGGGTCATAAATAGTCCTTTGCCACTCTATCACTTTTGCTCCATCATTACAAAAACCAAATAAGGCATTCACTTGAACAGTGTCAAGTTCTCTGTCCTGACCCAAACACCTAAAAGGAAATGGTGTCCCTATGGTTACTTTGCATGGGCTAGAAGTCCAATTGCAATGAGCTTAAAAATTCAATTGCCAATTCCTTAGAAACAGGTTCTTGAATCCTAGCAAAATCACTCTAATCTATATTTTCCAAATATTCACTAACAGATTCATAAAGCCCTATCTCCCTGAGACTGTGTTCATCAATGTACTTGGTGGCTAAAATTTTTTTTTTTTAGCAAGGGCCTCATAATTTTTCCTCATTTTAAAGTCCCTAAAAGTCCATGGGTAAGATGAGTTTACCTAATTTCCAGATTGAGGGATAACTGGAGTAGTTTGAGACACTGTTGGTGAATGATGCAGGGGCGATTGGACCCTAATTGGAGCAGAAGAAACCTACGGTGAGATAGGATTTTGGGCAGCAGAGCGGGTTCTGGCACTAAATATAGAATTATACAATAAAACCAGGTCACCCTCTTTAAACTCCTTTCTTTTAATATACTTATCATGCTAAAATCTAGTCCTTTCCTTAAAAATCTTAGCATTCTCATATGCATCCAACCTTATCTCTTCATGTTCATTTAATCGAAGTAACCTTTTCTCTCCAGCACTGTTTAAGTGAAAATTCAAAGTTCGGATTGCCTAATATGCTTTGTGTTGCAACTCAACTGGCAAATGACATGATTTCCCATAGACTAGCTTAAAAGGTGTAGTTCCAATGGGTGTCTTGTAAGTTGTCCTGTACGCCCATAATGCATCATCTAGCCTCAATGAACAATCCTTCCTTGAATGATTAACAATTTTTTCCAGAATTCTCTTTAATTCCCTATTAGATACTTCAACTTGCCCACTAGTCTGAGGATGATAAGGTGTAGCTACCTTATGAGTAACTCCATATTTCTTTAAAAGATTTTCAAACTGTTTATTGCACAAATGAGGTCCACCATCACTGATTATAGCTCTTGGAGCTCCAAATCTAGTGAAAATAAACTTTTTCAAAAATTTCACTACTACCCTTACATCATTTGTAGGGGAAGCAATGGCCTCAACCCATTTAGACACATAATTCACACCTACCAAAATGTACTTATTCCCAAAAGATTATGGGAATGGTCCCATGAAATCTATGCCCCAAACATCAAATAACTCAATCTCCAAAATTCCTTATTGTGGCATTTCATTTTTCCTTGAAATATTCCCCACTCTTTGACATCTATCACATCTCAAAATAAATTCTCTCACAATTTTAAACATGTGTGGCCAATAAAATCTAGCTTGAAGTATTTTAGCTATTGTTTTATCCACACTAAAATGACCTCCATAGTCAGAAGAATGACAGTGCTCTAAAATGTTTCCTATTTCCTCTTCAGGCACGCACCTTCTAACTAGGCCATCATTACATCTCTTGAATAACAATGGATCCTCCCATGTATAAAATTTCACATCATGCAAAAATTTCTTTTTCTGTTGATAGCTCAAATCTGGTGGGAGAACTCCATATGACAGGTAATTGACAAAATCTAATAACCATGGCAATGCAGCAATAACAACTAGCAATTGCTCATTCGAGAAAAACTCACCAATTGGCAATTCCTCTTCATTTCCATCCTTACTCTCATACTTAATCCTTGATAGATGGTCCGCCACAACATTTTCAGCTCCCTTTTTATCTTTAATTTGTAAGTCAAACTCCTATAGCAATAGAACCCATCTTATCAGTCTTGGCTTTGCTTCTTTTTTATTCATCAAATATCTTATGGCGGCATGGTCTGTATAGACAATCACTTTCGATCCAACTAGGTATGATTTGAACTTTTCCACAGCAAATACCACAGCTAAAAATTCTTTCTCAGTGGTGGCATAATTTACTTGAGCATCATCTAGAGTTTTGCTGGCATAATAGATTGCATAAGATCTCTTCTCTTTTTTCTGACCAAGTACAGCTCCCACAGCAAAGTCACTAGCATCACACATAATCTCAAATGGCAATGACCAATCCGTAGGTTGCATAATAGGGGCTGTTGTTAGAGCTTCCTTCAACCTATTAAAAGAATCAAAACAAGCATGGTCAAAATTAAAAAGAACATCATGATTTAACAAATTTGTAAGAGGTTTAGCAATTTTTGAAAAATCCTTTATAAATCGCCGGTAGAACCCAACATGCCCAAGAAAACTTCTAATTCCTTTCACTGAAGTTGGTGGAGGCATCTTCCCAATCACTTTTACTTTGGCCTTGTCCACTTGAATTCCTCTATGTGATACCAAATGTCCAAGAACAATGCCTTCTTGCACCATAAAATGACACTTCTCCTAATTTAGCATCAAATCTGTTTCTTCACATCTTTTAAGCACTTTAGAGAGGTTAGATAGACAATTATCGAAAGAAAAACTATATACAGAAAAATCATCCATGAAAACTTCCATAATTTCCTCAATAAAATCAGAGAAGATGGCCATCATAGACTGCTGAAAAGTAGCTGGTGCATTACATAAGCCAAAAGACATCCTTCTATATGCAAATGTGCCATATGGACATGTAAATGTGATTTTCTCTTGATCACTAGGATGTATTGGGATTTGGAAAAAACCAGAATACCCATCCAAATAACAAAAATATGAATGTTTTGCTAACCTTTCTAACATTTGATCAATAAAAGGCAAGGGAAAATGGTCTTTCCTAGTGGCAGTATTAAGCTTCCTGTAATCTATACACATCCTCCACCCTATGACAATTCTAGTAGGTATCAACTCATTATTTTCATTTTTTACAACGGTCACACCTCCTTTCTTAAGAATTACATGAACTGGGCTAACCCAACCACTATCAGAAATAGGATAAATGATCCCAGCTTCAAGTAGTTTCAAGACTTTTTTCTTCACCACCTCTTTCATATTAGGATTTAACCTTCTTTGATGTTCTATGGTGGCTTTAAAATTATCCTCTAAAAGAATCCTATGCATGCACAAGGTAGGGTTTATACCCTTTATGTCATCAATGGTGTAACCAATGAATTTCCTATGTGCTCTTAACTCTCTCAGCAATTTTTCAACTTGTACATCACTCAAACTTGCATTAATAATGATAGGATAAGTTGAATTAGGTCCAAGAAAAGCATACCTTAATGTAGATGGAAGTGGTTTGAGGTCTTCCTGTGGTGCATCCTTCTCATTTAGCAAAGATGGGTGTGCAACTTCATATTTCAATTCTTCAACTTGCAAAACTTGATCTCCTACAACTGCTTGAGTAGCTTCCAAAATTTGAGCAAAAGCTGCAACTTCAGGATTTTCATCCTTTGTTGTTTTACTATGTACCAAACAATTCTCCAAAGGGTCCTCAGGATATCTTTTCTTAAATTCTTCTTCCACAATCTCATCAATAACATCCACCCTTAAACGAAGATCAACTCCATGATATTTCTTCAAAGTCTGATTCAAATTAAATTCCACCTCCTCTTCTCCAACTTTTAATGTCAATCTACCATTCTTTACATCAATTATAGCCCCTGCTGTGGCTAAAAATGGCCTTCCCAATATAATAGGTATGTGAATATCCTCTTCCATTTCAAGAACCACAAAATCCATAGGAATGAAAAATTTTCCAACTTTTAAGGGCACATTCTCCAAAATTCCCACAGGATATTTGATGGATCTATCAGCTAGTTGTAAAGAAATGATGGTGGGCTTCAAATCTCCTACCTTCAGCTTTTCACAAATGGAGAGTGGCATCAAACTTACACTAGCTCCAAGATCACACAATGTCTTTTCAATACTAGTGTCCCCAATGTGACAAGGAATAGAGAAACTTCCTGGATCCTTCAATTTTGGTGGAAGTTTATTCTGTAAGAGAGCACTACACTCCTCTGTTAATGCCACAGTTTCATAATCTTCTAATCTCCTCTTGTTTGACAAAATTTCTTTCAGGAACTTAGCATATGAGGGCATTTGAGAAATTTCATCTGTAAATGGAATGTTGATGTATAATTTCTTCAAAACTTCCAAAAATTTCCCGAATTGCTTATCTAGCTTTGCTTTCTGAAACCTCTGAGGATATGGCAATGGTGGCTTGTATGGTGGTGGGGGCACATACTTTTCCTCTTCTTCTTTTTCAACTTCCTTCTTTTTGTTTGCTTCCTCATTAACTTCATCATGATTTGAAATAGATTCATTTTTGTCTTCATCTTCTTTCTTCTTTTCCTCTTCTACCTCATCTTTCTTTTCATTTCCCAAAATTTTCCCACTCCTTAGGATCACTGCCTTGCAATGTTCTCTAGGATTCTCTGGTTGACTTGGAAGTTTTCCTTGTGCTTTACTAGAAGAACTTACTTGTTGAGCTATTTGGTTTTCCAACATCCTGTTATGAGTGGCAAGCTGGTATATCCTTGAAGTTAATTGTTGAATCATTTCCCCTTATTTTTATTGAGTAATTAAGAAATTCTCCATCATAGACTTAAAAATTGAATCTTGGTCTGAAGACTGAACTGGTGGTTGTGGAATAGGTGCATTTTGATTCCTTTATGGTGGAAATCCAGGTGGTACTCTGTTTTGCTGAAAATTCTGCTGTTGTTGCTGAAAATTAGGAGGTTGTTGATAATTCTGTTACTGCCCTCGTCGACCTCCCCAAGAAAAGTTAGGGTGGTTCCTCCATGCTGGATTATATGTAGCAGAAAAAGGATTACCAACTGGTTTCTGATTATAATTTCCAACAAAATCAACTTGCTCATTTCCAAACTCTTACCCATAGGAAGGAAAATCATTGATACAATGCATATTTCTCGCACCAACATCTTCTGTATGACTAGATCCTCCAATTGATGAGTCAACCTTCATGCTTAACTTATCCATTTTTCTCATCAAAGCATCAAATTTGGCATTGAACATACTCATGGCATCTAATTCATATACACTAGCTGGTGGCTTCTTCATTTCATTTCTTTCACAGCTCCATTAATAATTGTTGTAAGCAATTTCATCCAATGCTGAATAAGCTTCATCTTCTGACTTTTCCATAAGATCACCTCCTGGAGATGCATCAATTATACTTCTAATTGCTGGAGAAACACCATTGTAGAAATGTTGAACTAGCATCTATTTAGGGATTCCATGATGTGGACATCTCCTTTGAAGATCCTTATATCTCTCCCAAGCTTCATAGAGACTCTCATCATCCCTTGGTCTGAAAGAAGTTAATTCATTTCTCAATTTTGCAGTCTTGCTAAGAGGAAAGTATTGAGCCAAGAAAGCTTGTGATAACTCATCCCAAGTAGTTATTGAACACGGAGGTAATGAATGCAACCACTCCCTAGCATGATTCTTTAAAGAAAAAGGAAATAATCTCAGCCGGATGGCGTCATCTGACACTCCATTTATCTTCAGCATGTCACTAATCTCAAGAAAATGTGCAAAGTGCACATGTGGACTCTCAGTAGGACCTCTCCCAAACTGTGATTGTTGAACCATTTGACAATGTGAGGGCTTTAACTCAAAGTTGTTTGCTTCCACTCTAGGCCTTGTAATACTCGGTCTAAAATCTCCAAAACTAGGAAAAGCATGATCCTTAATTGATCGGTTGTTGTTGTTTGCCATAGCTTCTATCACTTGTTGCTCTTGATGTTGCTCTTGCTGTCTTTGAATTCTGAGTTCAGCTTTTCTTCTTTTAGACTCTGCTCTTAAAGCTTTAGCTGTCTTTTCAATCTTAGGATCAAAAATTAAATCAATTTCTGCACTTTTTGTTCTTCTCATACAAAAGATATGTACCTGAAAAACCAAAATAAGAAAATCTCAAAGCAAAATGATAAAGAAAAGAAATTCAAATAAAAAATAAAATGCCTAAATTAACCAAACAATCAATCGTCTAATATCAAACAAAACAAATCCTCAGCAACGGCGGCAAAAACTTGATTGCGTACTCCGCAAGTATACGGGTCGTTCAAGTAGTAAAGAAAAGATATCGTCCCACAGAGATTTATTGTTTGAGTACCAAACTATAAAAGTCACGATTATTTTGGCTATCGATAATTTGTGCCAAAAATATAGTAAGAGATGCAGCAAATTAAATTAGGAAAATAAAGAAATTATAATGAATTAAACAATTAAAATTCTAAGCACTATACTAATTTACTAAAATTTCAGCAAGTGACAAAAGATTTAATTAATTAATGGTAAAAATTGATTCCAGAGTTGAGGTTCATGAAGTAAATTTCATTGGGATTTAGATAGGCAAAGCCAAGATTAAGGGAAATACAAGTTTGAAGGAAGTTGATTCTAATTTCCTTTAATTTATCTTTCAAGCAAACTAAAGAGTGTTTTAAAGGAAACTAAACCCCATTCTCATGCGATGTTTAATTACCCAAAACCCTTTAAGCATTTTAATCAACTTGAAATTTCTCTTAACTCACTAGTTTATTTCTAACACTAGGTAATTAAGTTCATTATCTTGATTATCTATCATAGATTTTCATCTCTCGGTCTTTCAATCTAAGATTAAGAACAAAACCCAAAGGGTACCAATAATGGGTATGTAAATAAGCACACAAGATAAGAATCAAAGCTATATATACTAAAATTTGGTTAAAACCAGTCCAAATCCACAAATAAAACTTAAATCATTACACCTAACTCTGAAATCTTAAGTATCTACTCACTAATGCTTGTATTTAAAAGTAGAAAATACGAAATAGAGCAAGAAAACATAAAAATAAAACTAAAAATAAAAGAACCCAGAAGAAGAGAATCCAAATATCTGAAAATGGAAGCTGGAAAATGTCACTCTACAAATGTTCTTCCTCCAAAAATGGCGCGGTTCCCTCTTTCCTTTTCTCTTTTGATTTTTCTCTCTCTTTCTCCTTATGGTCAAAATGAGAATATGATGCTTATATATCCCCTCAAGGTTTGCCCTAAAAATAGTCTCTAAAGGGATAAAGACAAAAGGTGTAAAAGGTGTGAAAAGAAAACATTTTTCCACGTCAGCAAATCTGTCAACGCCATCCCACATGCCTCATGTTGATTTAAGTTGTTTTCCACATGCCTCATGTTGATTCGGAGGAGGAGCCTTTAGATTCTGCATGACCAGCTACACTTGGCATGTTGAAGTCCTTGAAACTTTCGACATGTTTTGTTCCGAAATCTCTGTTTACACGACCCAGTGTGAATTTACATGCGTCATGTGGATTCCTGCTGGCTAACTCTTATCTTCACACGACCCTCAACACAGGGCATGTTGAGGCCCTTGAAAGTCTCGGCTGGTCTTCTTCTTTAAGTGGATTTTCTTCATTTTTAACACTACTTTAAGCTTCCAAATCACTTTGAATTTCTTTTTGTGGACCTTTTTGCCTTTAAACCTTATTAAAACCTATCAAAAACATTAAAATTCTAAAAATCAAATATAATGAAACTAAAATTAACAAATTAACTAAAATAAGCATTAAAAGTATAAAATTACTAAACTAAAAAGGCAAAATGGATGCAAAACTACCCTAAAATACTTATATAAAATAAGTTTATCAGTCCATCTGATAAATATCCTGCACTTTCATAGCCAATTAATTGTAATCTAAATTCATTTGAATAAAATAATCCCATATTAATTGATCCTTAGAGAAATTGAAATATGCGCTTAACTTCATTCCAATTTCTTCTTGTTAGAGAATAATTAAATATTACTAGTAAACTTACAATAAATGTTATATCAGGTCATGTATTGTTAGCAAGATGCATTAATACCCATATAGCACTAAGATATGATTCTTCAAGATTAAGAAGTTGTTCATCATTCTTTTGACGCTAAAAAGGGTCTTTATTCACATCTAGTGATAATAGAGAGTTCAATTCAAGGAAAAGGATTCATCTTGTTGCAATATGGCTTGTGGAAACAAGTTCCACATCAATAATGTATGAGAAAATTAAATGATATATAAGTGTTCATAAACCAAATCAAAATGGCTCAGGCCATCTTGTAATAGAGAGCTTATTTTCAAACCTAGTTCATTATGAAGGTCTGCCTATTTGTTGATCTACGCTCCTTAGCCTGCAAATTCTACTTGGTATCAGAGCAAACTTCTATTAAGGGTAGAGCTATAGCAAGCCAAACTTGTGAGCTAAGATAATTGAGGGTATATAATTGGTTGGCAAATCAAACCAAAATGGCTATTTTGGTGATGGTGAACTCAATTTCAAGCCTATAGTTCAACAAGAAGACCAGTTTGTTGATTGAGCTACACTCTTTGACCTGAGATTTCTATACATCTTAAAAGGGAAAAGAAAAAACAAACAATAAATGTTATCAAGAACCTGTATTTGCTGCTTCTATGTTAGAGTAGGTTGATTTCATAACAAGATAGTGCCTAACTTTATTGCGGGTAAACCTTGCTACAGTGTTAATGGTGGCAGTGGCAGTTGAGAACCCATTGCATCTTGTTGAAGATTAGAGTGAGCTTGTATGCAGCATACTTCAACGCTACATGAAATTTCGTGCACCAAATCAACGAGATTGTAGTTAAAACAGTATGAATCTCATTCTATTACACAATTTTATTTTCTTGTTTCTATTTGATCTGAAAGTGTTGTGAATTCTTAATTGGAAAAAGTTTAAATAAGTCTATATACTTTCAATCGAGTACTAAATAAGCTTAAAGTTTTTAATTTTAAAATATTCAAAAACTTTTTCTTTTTAATTTATTAAATTAGTGAATTGGAGAGATTTTAATATATTACTTTTTATTATCTTGTTTTTCAAAAAAAAAAAATTATACATTTCATCCAAACACATTATTAAGACCGGAGGGAATGAGTTTAAAATAGACTTCAACAATGGAAAAATTTTCCCTCATGGAAATGGAAGGAAGAATTCTCTCATATTCCTTGTAATTTGGTTTAGAATATTGATGATTGATGTTCTTAATTAGTCCCATACAACGGCTAAGACAAAGGCTCATCCTTTGATCAATGAAGGAAATTGCCTTTACTTCTAAGTTTCATTGACTTGTCACATCAAATTGAAGCATATCCACAAGGATTAATAAAATTTGAGTTTTTTAATTTAAGAAAAATTATTTCAAAAGAATTGTAAATCATCAGAAATTTAAAATATTATGAGCAGATTTTACGTGCATATCTTATCAAAACTTTTCTAAAATTAGAGTGATTAATTTACGGTAAAATATTTAATTTAATTAATTTTTTATTTTTTATTTAAATTAATTTAAAGCTTTCAATTTAAAATTAATTTAAAAATTAAAATTTATAGACTAAATTTATTAATTTTTTTGATTTTAATAAAAAATCAATAAATTTAATTTCTTAATTTTAAGACTAAATTTCTTGATTTTTTAATTTAAGCTTACAAAATTAAGAAACTCTATTTTTTAATTTTCTTAATTTTTAGACTAAATTAAGATTAAATTGAAATTGTCACGACCCAACCTATGGGCCGAACCGGCACTAAACCTGGGCCAGCCTAAAGCCCTCGAGACCTGTAGTAAGCCTAACTATTCCTTAACCCAATCCTAAGGCCCATATTAATCCCAATTTCAAGAAAACAACCGGATAAAGTCCGGTCATAATATGGACCATATAACGGGGAGTTTTTGACTCGCCCGACCTGTATGCACAATATATAATAATTTAGGGAGTTTAGCTCACTCTTCACATACTCATAATGTCATAAAATCAAATGGGAGCTCAGCTTCCTCATCCAATCCAATTATACATGCATCTAATAATTTTACAGATCCAACTCGACATTATATTATAGATTCAATTCAAATAAAATACTTCTAACACATGCGAAATTCTAGAAGTTAGTAAAATTATACAAAATATCACTGTCGACAGCTTATGTTGGCCGATTCCTGAAATCAATAAACTTTGAAGCCGATCCCCAACACATAGTCTCCCTTTGCCAGCCAATCACATTTCCGATCTCTCCTCAGAAGGAATCGAATCAATACTAAGTCCCCATATCATTTGAAGCCTCACCGATCTCTCAAACCAATTGTCAAGCTCCCTGATCAGTCAATTATGTTTCCGATCTTTCTCGTCAAACGAGATTGAACCAACATTAGGCCTTCGTGCCACCAGTCTTATTGCCGATCTCTCATTTAAAAGTTTGGGAATAATAAAGTTAAGGTTTCGATCCGGTTTAACGATGATCCCGATCTTAAGTGTTCAAGTCAAATTTCCAATTTTAATCAAGTCCCGTTTAGCGTTGGTTCCCTGCCGATCTCATGCTTATTGTATTTTCCAACCTCTTACACTTAGATCAATAATCGCTTTTAGTTGTTGTTTTAATATGCTTAGACAATCAAGTACTTTTGCAATTTAGAGATTTTCCGATCACATCCATTCATTAAACAAAAGGGGAACCTTCATTTCATTTAAAATTTGTACAAGTCATTCGGCTGGAGGATCACCCCCAGCCTGATCTACATTTTGCTCGCTTCCTCTCTCACCCTCAGCCTCCTCCTCACTATCCTCACCTTCGTCCTGGGGAGCCAGATCTACCATCCAAGAGAAGTCCTCCTCGGGATATCGCTTCCTGAGCTCGGCTAAGAGATCCCTATGAGCGTTCACATAAGCACCAGCCTCCCTTGTCACCGCCTCTTCTTCTTTTGCTCTGAGCTCCTCAGTGAGGTGAGCAACTTCACCGGCTCGGAGCGCCCGAACTTCTTCAAGAACATGATCTCGCTCAGCCAGAACTTGAGCCTACTCGGCCAGCTTATCCTCATAGAACTTCATTCGCCCCTCAATTTCAGATATGTATTTCTGAGCGGATGAAAGTTGGGATCGAAGGGAAGCCACTTCATAACCCATCTTCTCGACCTCCTTACCCAGACGGTGAGCCTTCTCCCGGACAATGTGCTGGTTCACCAAACACTCCACGTTCAAGCTCATAGACCGGGTCAGGATGTCATCAAGATTGTCTGGGGACAGCCTATCCCGATCTTCTCGAAGGCAGATTGAGGCACCCAAAACCTTGGCTAAGCCCGGATTCTCCCGAACAGTCCAGTTCTTCTCTAGCGAGTTGATCAGAACTTGAGCGCCCCGGGAAAGGGTCCTCACGGGAGGTTGAGAAGGACCCCCTTCCGCGCTCGAAGCGACTGGAGGAGGTGGAGGCGGCTCTTCTTGGCGAGGAGGAGATCGGACCACTTCTATGATCGGCGGTCTCGAGGGTTGAGAAGAGCCTCCTTGTATTTCCCCGGGCTCATGACCGGGCGTCTGCAGAGCCTCAGCCCGCTTCATCTCCCGTACTTTCTGGGAGATCTCTCTCTTCCGCTTCCGGCTCTCTTTGGAAGCTTCGCCGCTTGCCATACCTGCACAAAGAAGAGGTCAGTGAGATCGCTAAGGTCCAAAGATCTGAGATATAGAAAATACCGATGCCTGTCGAGAAGTGAAGCCGCGATCTTGGCCGGTGACCAGCTGCATAGTCCAATGATGCAGCTCAGCCGTTACTGCGTCCAAACAAGAGAACTTCTCTCGGGCTGCCTGATCTTTCAGCTCCATCGCCATCAGGCCTTCTTCCCTATTTAGGGTGATGCGCTTCGGAAGTAAGGGGCCCTGATGCAGCCAGCTGCGTGGGAAACCCTCGAAGCAGTTCGGAATTTTGCTCCTCAGGATAAAAAAGTGATTCTTCCAATTCTTCAGGGAGGAAGGCAGATCGGTGAAAAGCCCACAATGAGGTTTCGCCTGGAAGAACCAATACTCGTCGTCCTTTCAACGAGTTAGCCTATGTAGATCGGCGAACACCTTAGCTGTAGGACTGATCCCTTTAGCTCGGCAAAGGCCTCTGAAGGCTACTAGGATCCGCCAGGAGTTCGGGTGAACTTGGGCTATGCACACTTGGTGAAATTTTAGGACTTCCTTGAAGAAGTCATCGAGAGGGAATCGCAGCCCCGCTTTTAATTGTTCCTCGTATACCATGATCATATTGTTCTCTTCAAAGAAGTGATCGGCTCGAAGATCGCCGTGACACTTAATGAGCTCGTACGAATCAGGCCGGATGTTGTACTCCTGGCTGAACGACTGCAGTTCGGTTTCTTGCAGGATTGATGGCAGCTCGTCCATGGGAAGATTTTCTCTCCCTGAAGAATGTACATGCCTTGATGGTGCTGCTTGCCCCCGAGCTAGAACGGAGACCCTAGGAGGTTCAGGTCGCACGCTTGGTCCGACCACCTCCACTTCATCAGACGACCATGAGATCTGAACGAAAAGGGGGCTTGCCGCTCTCTGACCCTCGGCGCCGCTCATTTTCAGAAGGAAATAGAGAATTTAAACTAAAAGAAGGATCAAAACCCTTACCAGAGCTTGATCGGTGTCGGAAGAACTTGAGAAAATGAGAGAATTTTGAAGTTGTTCACGAGAGGCTGAAAATGACATAAGGGAGCAACTGGCTAACTCTTCCCCTATTTATACCCGTCCGAGCATTTAATGCTCACGATGTCCCAAGCGGCGCATCGGTTAATGAGATCTGCCAGCCTTTTCTGACACGTCTCATGAATATTCAGGAAATTCCATAAAGAGATCGGCTAACTAGAGAGCGGCAGATTAAGGAGTTTTGAATTACGGATCGGATAAGGGTCATTCAAATTAAGAGTCGGATCGGGTAAATACTTCAGAGATCGGAAAATAACCAATGCAATAATAAAAAAATGATAATTGACAAAATAAAATTTTTATTTCCAAAAGGTCGGATTACATCATTTGGGCGATCTCCAGAGATCGGATTACATTAAAGGTCGGATTACATCATTTGGGCAATCTCTAGAGATCGGATTACATTAAAGGTCTGATTACATCATAGGGGCGATCTCTAGAGACCGGTGGAACATCCTATCTAAAAGGGCCTATGTCAAAGCCTAGTCTCGTGGCTGAGTCAAAAGATGTGTTTGACCAGGAGACCGGCTGTCGACATCGAATAGATGTACAGCTCAGATGGGGGGACTATGACTCTCATGAGAATGAGAGAGGTCGTCATCAAAGTTACCGCTCGAAATCGAGCCGCTGTCGGAACACCCAGTGTGGTGAGGAGCCAGATAAACGCCAAGGGGCAGTCACCGGTGTTAAGGAGAATATTAGCCGTCTTCTCACTCAAAATCAGTTCGCCATTTGTATCGGTCGAACGATTCAAGATCAATGAGATCAAGGTCCTCGATCCAGGTCGGTAAATTAGTCCGGTTCTCTCACGGTCATCAAATGAGGTTATCATAATTCCCCGTTCACCAGGATCGTAAATTTTCAGGCAAGGAACAAAGAGGGCAACCGAAAAAAGATCAAAAGAGGTTATCATGTCCGGGATTGTTGCCGGAGCAGCTAGAACAGGAAAAATGAGGAGAAAAGGGGAGAAAATCAAATGCAGAAGGTTTCCCTGTTGAAGGTATATATAGAGGAGGTCCGAGCATTTATTGCTAAGCAGAAAACGAAGCGGACGCCTCGAGATTTGAGAGAAATAAATGCTTTGACTAGACCGGACCCGATAAAGGGGAAGACCGGAGTGATAGAGATCGGAAGAGGGGAGGCCGGCATGAAAGATCGGAAAAGGAGCGTGTTAGGGAGATCGGAAAGGAGAGGAGGTCGGATAGCAAAGAGAATAAGACAACTTCCGCTAACTGTCGTCATAATCAGAGCCGAGGTAATTAAAGCGTTGCAGACGAGATCCCCACCGCACGCCTCAGAATCGCCCACATTACTGACAAGTGCCAGAGTATGTCATGACAGTGCTGTACATTCCAATCTCCACCGTTGATCTCATTTGTAAGGACGAGTCCGGAGCCCTTGGATCAAAGAAGAAGACGACAAGACCGGCGCCTTTTATTCCCAGCCCTCGGATCGCCCTGGACAGGAAAATTAGGGACCGTCAGATTAGAAGAGAAAAAGGACAAATGTTCTGAAAAAGATCTCAGGCGTTCGTCTTGATCCTCTTTAATTCCTAACCATCAGATCATGTCCTTTAAAATCCTAACCTTCCATCTCCCTCAAGGAGAATCCTGACCCTTCATTGGGAGCACCCGGTCCCTATAAATACCTGCATGAAAACTATAGCGAGGGGGGACGGAAAAGAAAAAAATAGTGAATATAGCGGAAGGACTCTGAAACTTAATTCAGTTCGTTACTCTGCTATTTTTGAGCCTTCATAAGAAAAACTTTTGAAACCAGTTTTCTGAAGTATTTTCTTGCAAAGGGATTTTTGAATATTGAAACTCTTCATTTTCAGTTCGTTCATTATCCTGTGACACTCTCACTTTCTGTCTTTGTTATCTTTATTTCCACTCCCGTTGTCCAAACTCAACTTCATTCAAACTCGGTTATTTTGACCTGACTGTATTTTAGCAAAGTATCCTTCATTTCAAGGTGAACCTTAGTCCTCCGGCTATCAACCTGCAGTCCTATTACGTTCTGTGATTCCGCAGTTAGTTTAGTAGATTCGGCTCCCTACAGGTGAGTGCTTATATCGCTGCTTTATCAAGTGCTCGTTTTATTTTACGTATTTCCTTTATTTTTATCTTTGTAATTTTCACCAAGTTTATACTGCATTAAAAAACGCGAAGAAGGTCATTCTCGAGTTTACTTCTTTGTCAATCAGTCCATTCTTTTGTTAATCTTCGTTATTTCTAAATGCGAGAGTTCTAGTCCCGAGTAGCGTATAAGTAGTTGGATAAAATGTAGGTAACTATATCTTAAGCGTTTCTTTAAAACAATAAAAGGTCTGAATAACAAGACAGGAAAATAGTAAAGTTGAATAACTAGACTAACACAGAAGATAATTGGGTAAAACGTCACAAGGCGGAATAAAACCAAAACTAAGATAAATAAATGGAATAGATCGAGTATCAAAAGGTACTCATAAGGCGACCACATAGGAGGTCGGAAAATTCAGTCTAGTATCCCCTGTCTAGTCACAAGGTACTAATGAGTTAAAAGAAGCCTTATTCCGATCCCCGGCATCTTTGAATGCCAGAACCCTTAGTTTTAGGCTCTTGTGATGTGTATCTGTAATATGATTTCGAGAGGTCGGAAAAGTCCTTATCCGACTCCTGTTAAAATAAAAGAGATCGGCGGAAAATTCTTATCCGATTCTCAATCCATAATATTTAAAAGAGATCGGAGGAGAGTTCTTATCCGATTCTCAATCCATAATTTTAATTAATATTTAAAAGAGATCGGAGGAGAGTTCTTATCCGATTCTCAACCCAAATTTTAATAAATATTTAAAAAGAGATCGGATGAGAGTTCTTATCCGATTCTCAACCCAAATTTTAATAAGTATTTTAAAAGAGATCGGAGGAGAGTTCTTATCTGATTTCCAATCCAGAATTTTAATAAAAATTTTAAGAGATCGGAGGAGAGTCCTTATCCGATCTCCAATCAGAATTTTAATAAATGTTTAAAAAGAGTTCGGAGGAGAGTTCTTATCCGATTCTCAAATCAAATTTTAACACATACGCAAAATAATCCCAAAAAAAAAACGCTACACGACATCAATTCACTAAGGTTGTCTCATTTACTTGTGTATCTGGGTAATCAGAATTAGAGAAAAATCAAATGTTCCTTTTTGTCAAAAGGATTAACATTCCCATTCAAACCCCCCTAACTATCGATTTTAATTTATAAAAAAACGTGACGTTGAATCTGCTTACCCTCATAGAGGGACGAGGTGGGGTGCCTAACACCTTCCCCACCCGTTTACGGACCCCGAACCTAGAATCTCTGCAGTCGAAGTGGTTTCGTTTTAATTTGCATTTCACAAATGGTTTTCTTTGATTTCCCTCAAAATCAAAGTGGCGACTCCTCACTCTTTCCACTTCGGTGAGTGTTCGTCCAGGCGACCGCAAAATCCCTTGTGACAATCACAGACATTAATAGATGACCTACAAAAGAGAGAGGCAGGTTAGAACTCAATAAGAAATCTCCTATATCCTGGAAAAATAAGATGAACAGGAGTGAGTGTTCGACTCAGAGAGTAAAATACCTATTTCAACTACAATTTCTATAGCTATCTAAAGCTAATACATCCTAAAGAGTAGAATACAACACCATCATAATTTTCATACAAATCACATCATAACAGCATAAAGGCAATTTGGAGCACTCACACACCCAATAATATTCAAACAGTACATATATATATGGGAGCTAATCCCCTGTACAGCTTTCTTAATCCAACCTCTGCCAGCGAGTACATCTCAAGTCGAACTTTCGCTTAATAGACCAAATGTGCGGGCCGGTGAGATCATCTAGAGCCATGCCTACGCCAACTTATTCATAAAAGGATCGGATCCCAGTGAGTCAAGCTCCAGCCGCGTCTACCTATCCTGTTCATATCCAACACTACACACTACTCGCACGCCAATACATGCACACTGCTCCAAATTATCATAAAACAATATCCATGGCCCTTCATCAATTAAGAATGCAATATAAAACATCCCTAGTATTTAACTACATAGATATATATTTATAAATGATGCATGGACATGTCTGAATATATAATAATATTGTAATTATAATTAAAATTAATATTTTACTCACAGACGTAAATCGAGGTCACTGCGGTGGCTAAGCGGAGGAGGAAGGCTATCCAAGCTCAACTGACAATTTCAGTATAATTATTTAATATAATTGACTCAATACAAGTTTAAAAAGAATCAAAGACACCCTAAGTCGTATCGAAAAGTCGGCAGAGTCTCCCCTATACCTAGAAATTATCCAACCTACAAAAAAGGTTCAAAATACACTTTTATATCCACAAGTCACACTACCACAACTCAATCACATCACATGGCCTCTCTTGGGCCCATCCAAACAGTCAACCACCATAATTTGAAAAATTACCATTTAGTCCATACAACTAACCCTTTTGCCAAAACTATCCAAATGAGCTCTAAAAATTCTAAATTTTACCTCGGGATCCTTAGCAATATTATTAAGCTAATGCAAAAGGAATTATAATTTTCTAATCTATCACGGATATTTTATAGATTTTTAATCGAAATTAAGCCTAGATAATTAAGAAAAATGAGGGTTCGGGTTTACCTATGCCAATTCCGACCCTTGGGACGCGTCCGGGGCATCTTAAAAAGGTGGGGTAGCCAAAAATCTCGACTCAATTCTGAAGCTTTCCCGATAGCCTGCTTGTCCAGTCCAAAATTGCAGACCCGAGTAACTATCGAATTTTCAGGAAACGAGCGTACCTATACGAAACTCACAACACAGGAGTTAGTACATAATTTTTATGGAATTTATCAAGCTTATTTAATGCACAAAAAAACACTGCGAAGTTCAATGGGCCCACCGAAAAAAGATATCAGAAAAATTTGAAATGGGTATTGCCGCGAAACTCTCGTCGAGGGGAGCACTTTGGTACTCTCGGATTTTTCGTGGGGTTCACGGTTTGCAAGGAATCTAGCTCAAAAATTAAAATGGGCTAAAACTTCCCAGACAAAAATTGGACAAACCGCTTGATGAATTTTTGTGTTCTTAGTGTCTATGAAAGCTCTCGATATGTAGATGGGTTTTAGGATAAGACCCGGTCCAATCGGTAGCCGGATCAGCCGAATTTTGGTCGGAAAAACAAAGAGTCGCGGCGCGCATTGAAGGTACTTTTCGAGTGTTTTTTCAGCCACTAGAGTCGCGGCCGGGGACGAGGAAGGTCCCTGGAGGTGCGCCGACGAGTTAGGGAGGGAGGGGCGATGGTGGGGCCCTAAGTGGAGGAGAGAGGAGAGAGAAATTGGAGAGGAAAGAGAGGGAGTCGGGACACGCGAGGGAGAAGAGAAAAGAAAAGGAAGACGGCCGGTCCGAATCGATCGGTCCGACCCGATCCGGTTCGATTCATCTGTCCGATTCAGGATATCCGAAATTAAATTTTTACTCTACCCTGGGACAAAAAATGAGGTTCAAAAATTCTAAAAATATTCCAGAAAACTCAAAAAAATTCATAGAATTTAAATATATTTTTAGTTTTGTCACGTGGTCTTTAAATTAATTCGTAAAAATTAACAAAGTTTATTGATTTTGAAAAATCAAACCCGATTTCTAAAATTCGAAAAATTTTAAATAATTTTCCAAAATTTTTAAATAAAATAAAATACTAACATTTACCCATAAAATAATAAAATTAAAAATTAGGGGTGTTACAGAAATTTTTAAGTTAAATTAAATAAAAAGTTAAAAATAAACTAAATTAAACTTCTCAATAAATATAGGATGAAATTGAGTTCATTTTAATTAAAACTTAAATTTAAGTTAACACATTAATAAATAAATTGTTCACCAAATTTGTCAGCCAAAGTCACAAGTTGGAGAAGTAGTAAAGCCCTTATCTTTTTATGCAGTTGTCACGTGTTAACTTACCGATCAAGTACAGATCGATTAATAAATATTAATTATTTTATATTGATATAAAATAAATTTTAAAAAAATTTTGCTCGATTTATTATAATTTAAAATATAAATATATGATATTCGTATATTTAATAAGTAAATATTTTATGTCTTAGATTTATGATAGATTGAATTTAAATAAAAAAAATTGATAATTTAAGTTAACGAGAGAGATATATATATATATATAAAATACAAAATTTGTTGTAAAAAATGGCAACTAATTTTTGAACTTATCATGGTGATCTAAGATCAATTTTTTACGTGAGCAATTACATAAAAAAAAAATTTTAGGAATTGAATTAAAATTAAAATATTAAAAATTAAATTAAATTAAAAAAAATCAAATTGAATCGAATCGAATCGAAATATACTCACATTTATTAGCAACAACAAAAGGAAAGAATCAAATAAACTCAAGACCTAACTAAGACAAAGTTGGAAGTCAATGTCTAAGATTATATTACAATTTTTTGAGTGACTTTAATCAATGTTGTTAAAACTAGACCAATCCAATTGGTTGAATCAATTTAATTGAGAATCAAAATAATGATAAGTCTAATTTATAATGAAAACCCTTTTATGCAAAGAATTAGGTTTGACTCTTAAAAATTAATCGGATACCTCATAATTTAGTTTGATTCAAAAAAGTTAGACCGATTTACCATTTCAAAAAATGAATAAATAAATTGTTGACAATACTGAAAGAATTTGAATCTTTGACTTTGAGATGGAACTACATTAGAGCCAAGAGGGGACCGAGGCCCTAGAATTTCAAAGTTCTACAGGGATATATTTAATTTTTCAAACCCTTGAAGTTTCTTTAGTCCACCAACATAAGTACATAGTAAATTTCTTTTAAAAAATCCCAGCCTATTTTGTCTCCAAATTATAAAGAATTCTATTAATTAAACCAAACTCACTTTAAATTATAATATATAATATATAATAAAATCTATCTATTTTATTTTTTTTTTCTTTTTTGAAGGAAATATTTTCATCGATATATGCACATTTTTATTTCTGTGCTTACATTATCTTCACTGTGATTATGGATTGTGCTTGAAATGATACTGTTAAAAAGTTATTGCATTAGTGATATTTCCCATTTTCAACCTTTGAAAGCGTCAAAGTATATTAAATATCCATTTTAGCAAAAGTCCAATGGTCATAATTTGGAATTGCCCCTTTTCTTTTTTTCTTTTTTTTTTAATTTTCTTTTCTTTTAATCGTCTAACAATATTATAGACTAATTTTTGTGATTCTAATCCAACCATGTTGAAATTATGGAAAATATTTTATAATAATTTAATGGAATATTCATCTTAACTGAGAGATGAGAGATGAGCTACTGAATAATTATATTGTTTGGTGATTTGTTTTAAAAGAGATATATTTATAAGTATAAACAAGAAAGTTATTATGGATAAATTTCAATTAATGAAAAATAGACAACAGTCAATAATTTAATTATCGCAATTTATTATTTTTTGAAAAAAAAAGTTCTCTTATCAACTTATACATATTTATTTTATTTATGTTATTTTTATAAATTATAAATTTTAATTGAACCTCTCAGTTAAATTTTTGCCTCCATTACTGTTTTGACTTGAGGTTTCATTTTCCAAGGCCATAACTACTTGAACTAACTTATCAATCATATATCTGTATGATCTATATAATAATTATTATAAAGCTGAATTTTGAAATAGGTTAACATAATAATGCCTAGTATTTATTTTATTTTTATCCAAATGGCATGGTTTCTCCTTTAGTCTTCCATTTCATTCAAAGTCCATATTACATTACAATAATAAATATTCCAAGGGTTTATCTACCTTTTTTTAAGTGGCATGGCTTTTCCTTTTAATCTTCCATCCCATTCAAATTTCATATATATTACAAAAATAAAATGCCTCTTTATTGTCATGGAAGTATCTTCTTACAATAAATGTTACCTCAACTTTATAATATTTGTATATATAAGCCACCTTTTCATTGTCTTTTATAATTGTAAAATCATATACTTAATTATTTTAATAAAAACAATTATTATAATAGTTATAATTTAATTAATACTAAAAAAACTAAGAGCCTTAGTTATAAACTATATAAACCAATATTATACATAAAAAAAATGAAATAAGCTAGCCACCTCCTGATGCAAGTAGAAGATATAACATCTAACCCAGATTTTCTCTCAAACCTACCAAATGCTGTTTTAATAGTCAAGGCATTAGAAAAAAAAAAAAAAAAAAAAAAAAAAACAATTTTTACAAATATAAAAGTAACATTCATCTTATAGCCTAGCTTGGTTTAGTCCAGTAGCTGAAGGCATGTTACTCACCTGGCAGGTGTCAGGTTCAAGTCTCCAATCTACCGAATCCCCTTACTCAAAAAAAAAAATATATATATCATCTTATATGAATTTATTTGTATACATTTTATTGGCATTTTATTTTTTGTTCTTTGCAGTCATTTTCAATTTAATTTATTCTTTGTATTTATTTTCTTTATATTTTCATGGCTCCTTTTACAAACATATCTTAAAGCATTTTAAATAAATTAAATATAAATACGGAAAATGCTATGTAGCAACATTTTATTTAATTAAATAATATATTAATAATAATTATATCTGTGCAATGCATGAGCAAAAGTCTAGTATTAGTCACATAACTTACTAGCCAAACACACGCTTAGCTTGCCTCATGCATTGCAATTATTTCTAAGATGTAGTAGTTAATTTCAGTTTTGTAGAGTGCTATGACATAGTTGTATCTCCACCTATGAATAAATAGCTTTTTTGAGATCAAATTCTATGTGCATTTGATAAATATCCTGCACTTTCATAGCCAATTAATTGTGATCTAAATTCATTTGAATAAAATAATCCCATATTAATTGACCCTTAGAGAAATTGAAATATGTGCTTAACTTCATTCTAATTTCTTCTTGTCAGAGAATAATTAAATATTACTAGTAAACTTACAATAAATGTTATATCAGGTCATGCATTGTTAGCAAGATGCATTAATACCCATATACCACTAAGATATGATTCTTTAGGATTAAGAAGTTGTTCGTCATTCTTTTGACGGCAAAAAGAGTCTTTATTCACATCTAGTGATCATAAATAGAGAGTTCAATTCAAGGAAAAGGATTCATCTTGTTACAATATGGCTTGTGGAAACAAGTTCCACATCAATAATGTACGAGAAAATTAAATGATATATAAGTGTTCGTAAACCAAATCAAAATGACTCAGGCCATCTTGTATAGAGAGCTTATTTTCAAACCTAGTACATTATGAAGGTCTGCCTATTTGTTGATCCACGCTCCTTAGCCTGCAATTTCTACATGGTATCAAAGCATATTTCTATTATGGGTAGAGCTGCAGCAAGCCAAACTTGTGAGCTAAGATAATTGAGGGTATATAATTGGTTGGCAAATCAAACCAAAATGGCTATTTTGGTGATGGTGAACTCAATTTCAAGCCTATAGTTCAACAAGAAGACCAGTTTGTTTATTGAGCTACACTCTTTGACCCGAGATTTCTACACATTTTAAAAGGGAAAAGAAAAAACAAACAAAAAATGTTATCAAGAACCTATATTTGCTGTTTCCATGTTGGAGTAGGTTGATTTCATAACAAGATAGTGCCTAACTTTATTGCGAGTAAACCTAGCTACAGTGTTAATGGTGGCAGTGGCAGTGGCAGTTGAAAACCCATTGCATCTTGTTGAAGATTAGAGTGAGCTTGTATGCAGCATATTCAACGCTACATGAAATTTCGTGCACCAAATCAACGAGATTGTAGTTAAAACAGTATGAATCTCATTCTATTACTATTTGATCTGAAAGTGTTGTGAATTCTTAATTGAAAAAAGTTTAAATAAGTCCACGTACTTTCAATCAAGGACTAAATAAGTTTAAAATCAAGTTTTTGCCCAAATATCTATGAGTGTTAGGTTGTTCAACACCTCATACTTCAATCTTGAATCATTAATTAAAAATACTGGCAATGAAGAGGAAACAAAGATAGACAACAACGAGATTCGAGAGGGCAAGCAAAGAGAGAGCGAGTGAGGAGATGGGTGAAATAGGTGAGGTTTGAGAAGAGAAGAAGTGGCGCGATGGGTGAAATAGGTGAGTAGGTGAGAGAAACTAAGAATTAAGAAAGTTTGATAAGTCATATACCTTGAGCTAACTATCAAAACTTTGTGTATAACAGTATTTCGGTTCAATCTTATTTAAATTTTTTTTCGTTTTGATTTTTCGTATAAATAGAATTGAATTACTAAATTAAATAGATTTGATCGATTATTTTTTGTTCAAACCAAATAATGGTCCTATAAATTAGATGAAAAATTATTTAAAATATGATATTTGAATTTGATAGTGGTTTGAATCGGAAATTTTCATATTTTGTATTATTTGTCATTGATCTTTTATGAAATTTTTATAATTGATATTTACAATTAAAACAAAATTTCTAAAATTAAAAAGTAATAAAATTAAAAAAAAAAAAACTCTCTTTTATCACTAAGCTTTTATGAGATTTCTTTCAGGAAAGCTTTTTATGAAATTTTTAGAAAATTATCAGGTAAATACTTTTTTATATTTTTAATGAAAAATAAAACTGAAATTTTCTTAAAAATGAAAAAACAAAAGACCCCCTTAAACAGTTGTTTAGCAAAGGTTTTCAGTAATGATCAATGTATAGACCAAAGTAAATATTCTTTTCAAAACATAAATGTTTTTACCCATCAATTTGCTTTGCAACAGACAAAAGAAACCAAACACAGAGAGATGCAATGGAAATCTAAAGAAATTTGAATTTGAAGTGGTAACTGGCCAAAAGTTAATATACAATCTCAATTCTTTTTTCCCCCTAATTTACACAGCTTTGGATAATTTTCAAATGTTGTTGTATTTGCTAGTCCACATTTTTCAACTTTTACAAAATTTTCTATACCCAAAGTGGAACATCAATAGCCCTAAATGGAGAAATAAATGGACAACAAATCATCCACCCCTCTAAAGGAAGCAACACTAAGCTGTTAGCCTCCACGCCAACTAAGTAACCCTACCTGCCTGCTCTCCTGGTTGCCCATGCACACACAAGAACCGTGCTAGGGAACGTTTCACGCCTCATTGATGCACCATTTACAAATTTTTAAGATATAAGAAGATACCAAGATGGAGTTTTTTTTTGGCCGGGGGGTTGGGGGGGTGTGGGTCGAAAAGAACTGTCAATTCGACCAAAGAATTTAGTCAAAATTATCTCACTCAAATTGTTGTATAATTGGAGAAAAGCTGCAAGAGGTTATCAATAGTTCCTGGGTAGAATTTCCTCGCAAATAAGTAGCACGGTCGTTGGATACCATTCCATAAGCATGGCTGTACCTGCACCTCCTTCTGCAAAAGCCAAGAGAAGGATATAAATATATGCATGCGGATAAAATCTAGAGTCTAGCCAATAATGACCGAGAATATAAGAGTAATGATTTTAAACTTATACCCTGTCATCGCTTGTCACATGTATACTCAGGTCAATTGACTGCAAACAGATAAACCATTTAAGTCTCATTATCTCAGTGCATAAGAATTATAACTAGCAAAACTTAACATTGGCTTAACAAAGCCAACCATGTCAAAACTAAAATAAAGGAACAATTCACAGCATGAAATTCTGATCACCAATCAAATCATACACATTCTTGTTTGAAGGGGGAGGGGAAAAAAAACCTTGTTACTGAAAAGTATTTTAGCCCACAAGAATATGAGCGGGCCTCTGAAGGCACATAATAAGATGCAGTTACTTAGAAGTGAAGACCATACCGTAATATTCTTCAGAAGATCATAAGTAATATCTTGAGCCCTATAAGATTTTGGATGCCACTTTCTCTCAGACCAATCAACATGTGTTACAGACCAATTTGCAATTCCACCAGGGTCAACCATCTGAAGGATCATTAAAAAACTCATAAGCAGAAACCCAAGAACCAGCAAAGTTGAAAATAGGATATTATGTAAGATACTCACATGGAAAAATGTCGGCAAATAATGTTCATCAGCTATGCAATTTTTGCCTTCCAGACCAGGCTGCAATTATGAAGAATATACACATAAATATTGCTGTGATCCAAACATCACTTACAAACTCTAATACTTTATAACATCACAAGCAGCAAGTTATGAGACTCCACAGAAACATATGCAATAAATTATGAACACCATTTATATGGCATATTTCAGTTCAAGTGATAACTTGGCTCTCTGTCAAGTTTAAAAAATGCTCATTCCAAATCATGCTATTTCAAACGCTAAAGAATCAAATCTAAAGAATTTACCACAGCATCTCCTCCAACTATCCTACAATAACACCATATACATCCTCTGTTGTTTTCAAAGTTGTTGCAAAAGATTAATGTCAATCATAAAGATGGAGACCGGTCATATTGGACTCTTTGAAATACTCAGAAAGCTACAAACAATAGAAGATTTTCTAAGCTAGAGATGATAAGAAAATCCTTCCAGAAAAAACAAAGAGAATATCCATTGTTTTATCATATAGAACACAAACGAATGAATAATCCTTGATCAGACTATGCCTCCAATATTTTAAATTCCACAAACAAAACAAGCAAGCCAACATAAAGAGAATATCCATTGGAAGGATAAACTAATATGCCAAAAGAAAAAAGAATTTTAGGAAAGAAAAATTCACATTTTTCCCCAATCCCTGATGTTATAAAATTGTAATTTTTGTTGCCATTCCTCTAGAAGAAACAAGAAGCTTATGGCACAGAATCAGCAAATTAGAAATCTTTAACCACAATTGCCACAAGTACCACAAAAATAAATAAATAAATAAAAGACATATACAAATGCATGTAGCTAAATAGCTGTTCACTGTTGGTATAGAACGTTGGACTTCTAGAACATGTTAAATCCTTAATACCATAATCAATTTGATAATTAATTATGCTGGCAGTAAGAAAAAAACTACCTTGCAGTACTCCCGGAATTTAGAATAGTAAAGACTATCAGCCATAACAATCACAGCATGTTGTCGCTTCATTGAGAACCACTGCACAGAAATTCATTAATTAAAGCTTCTTATAAGAACACAATGACAGAAATTCAAACTAACATGATGCATGCTCATACATTTAAACCAAGAGCTCCCTTCTTGACATTACACCAGGGACAGAAAAAGGTGAGGACTGAGGAGGAAGAAGTCAACCACCCACACACATACAGCATAAACGTACAATATGCACACACACAACTCAACTCAACTCAACTAAGCCTTTATCCAAGAATTTGGGGTCGGCTATATGAATTCTCTTTCTCCATTCTAAACGATTTTGGGTTAAATCCTCGGAAATGTGTAATGCATGCACACACACATTTTATATAAATTTCAAGTACATTGTATGCCACACAAACTTCAATGACTTCTGAAACTTTAATATCTTAAATCAAGATCCAGCTTTTAAAGGTAATATAGCCAACAGGAAGGCATAAACATCAAAATGGGGATTGATGACATTTCATATTCATGTTCATGTACATCACCTTCTACTGGCATTTCATGCTCAAGTAGCCAATAATGAAGATGTGAAAATCTACCGAATTGTTTTTACTAGCCCCCCATGTAAAAGATAAAGGTTTACCACAAAACATGTAGCCATGTAAAAGAAGTAACATAGAGATAAATGAACACAATTTGTGAACCACATTCCCAACATGGCAAACCCTGGCATCAAATTAGGGAAAACATACCTGTGCACCCTTTCTGAAGTCTTTCTTCTCAATTTCAGGCAACATATGCTCTGAATACCGACCATTCCCATGTGGTCCAGGATCATAAAAGCTGCGAAAGGAAAGAAATATGCATAAGCAAGCACAAACAAGATCAAATCAAACGTATAGTAGACAATTAACATAAAAGATGTTGGGACATACCAATCAAGGAAGCTTATATTTGTGTACATCAGATAGTTGTAGACATAATCAAAGTTATGCAATGGCACGCAACTGCAATGGTGACGAAGAATTAACCATTAACTAAGGATAGCAAAAGTCATATCAAAGCTTGCATTTTACTTTTATTTTAATTTTTGTACATTGAAGACACTTTAGAATCAGAAGTTACTATCTGATTACCTATCAGAAAGTAAAACAAAATGCTGGTTGTCAGGATCTTTAAGTGCATTTCCTAAAAGTCGTCTCTCTGCATCAACCATTGAAATTTTTCCCCACACCACCTGCAAAAATGATTAACAGCAGATATGACTCTCCTTATCAGATCACCTTCTTATTGAATTACGTAAGAATTATATTATATCTATATCCCTGTCAGCAGTCATATGAACTTATAACAATAAATACAGTTATCATATCAGATGACATTAGATGCATGTAAAGAGAAAGTATCAAGAAAGATAGTTTTTGAAGCCCCACAGGCATCCCTTTTCTGATTACACAGGTACTGTTAGTATGATCTGTCAATCATATGTTCCCAAGTTTATTATTGTCACATGTCACTTGAATATTAGAAAATGACTGACTACAACTTGGAAGTACCATTTAAACAACTGAATTTGAAGTACGGAAATCAAATTTCAATTTTATAAACAAAATCACTTAAATTTTATTTTGTTTCAATAAAATTACCATTGCCAAATTTGTATACAGATTTTTAGCCAAATTTTTTATGCAATGACCACGTATGACAATTCCAAAGGCCTATTGAAGTATATTGGAAAATTTTCCTTGGTTATCATGTCCAACAAAAATTATAATTGAATGATTCTGCTGATACAAATTGAAGTTTAACAACCATCGGTGAAATTAACCTGCCATTTACCATTAGCATGTTACCATGTAATGTTTTTAATATTTTTCCCCTTTAAATTAACTAATCACTATCAAAATTTGTTCTGCATATTCATAGTTCATATAACGGCTTCATTGATGGCTGCTCATCAATTATCGTCATCAAAAAGTAGGTCAACTCCAAATCAAAGGGGGAAGAATTTGCTGATACAACTTCTGTCCCTACTGGGAATGAATAGTAGCAAGTTCTTAAAACAATGGAAACAAATGAGAAACTAAAGAAAGACATTGAATTTACCTTATTTTTATTTTTCTTCTACGCCCAAATTTTCAAGTTAGAAACATCAAAATAGAAATGGAAATGATAACTATTATAGTTAAATCAAAATGACTAATTGATATAAATATACTAACCTGGTCACTGTGTATGTCCCGATTAACAAAGTAACGGCTCACATGAACTGGTTTTTCCTTGGAGGCATGCACATAAACAGAGAATCTGCCTTCATGTCCCTGCCAAAATGATGAACTAGATTTAGGTAAAGAACAAGTCAAAGAAAAATAATTACAGAGCATTCATCAGAACATATAAAAATTAAAGATATCATACTGCTCTTCTTATTACATACAACACCAAGAGGTTTATCTGAATTCTTCTTCAAATTAAAATAATTACAGAGCCTTCATCAGCTTAAGCTGCTCCAACGAATTCAAAAAGCAAAAACAAATTGCCTGGCACCCCATTATCATACTAGTTCTGTATCATTCTCAAAGATACATTAAATGCTAAAGGCATTATCATACTGCTCCCTTCATTTTTCATTTTTTATCTTCAAATATCAAGAAACATTAAATCTTCAAATATAAAGAAATAAAAGACAAACTGGATGAAATGCAAGACATCAAAATAGTTAAATGAAGAACATCTTGCACTTATTTCTTAAATATTCGGATCAACATAAAGATTAAACTCTGATCCACCCTTCCTTTTAAATGCAAGTCTACAAAAAGCTTTTCAAACAACTGGCAACTCCATCCAGTTTAATCATATTTTTGTTTTCTCTTTCTTATACTGCCAAATAGGCCTCTACATGCAAACCTCAGATTATAAATCACATTGTTGAATAAAGTTCTCTTAACCTCATATGTTGCAATGAAAGACCTTTGCACATATAGCTCAACCACAATTTTACTTGTCCCACTTAGGGATGGCATTGGATCAGGTTTTTGTGGGTCCCGATCCGACTGAACCTAATAGGTCAGTTTGGGTATGACATAATCGGATTCGGGTTTAAAAAATAGTACCCATTAAGGGTTTGGGTCAAATTCGAGTTTACATGTTGGGTATTCGTTACTCGAACTCGTTCATATAAATATTTAATTAAATATAAATATATGTTTTTCTATAATAATATTTATAAATTTTATATTTTTATTTTAAATATAATAAAATTTAAATATTTTATGAAATTATTAAATTTTTAAAATATAAATTATTAATAAAAAAATAAATTTTTATGTAGATTATTATATCAAATTAAACGGATTTGAGTATTTTTCGAGTAATAATAATCAGATTTGGGATGAGTTCGAGTAGTAGATAATAAATTTTAATCGGGTTTTGGAGGGATTCTGGTTTTGAAAATATTAATCGGGTTTGGGTAGGGTGATTTTCGCAAGTTGGTACCGTACCCATTGCCATCCTTAGACTCCCATTCCCACCTGCCACAAAAACTTCTAATTGATGTATCTAATTGCCAAAGGTACTAAATAAAAGCAAACAAAGTTCCCATACTAGTGTATCAACGTCTCAATTTCCTTTTGACTTGACTAAGCAATTTAATAGTTCATAGGCACAGCAATAGATAAAAAAAATCGTGCCAATAAAAAATTGAATGGGACTTCTTGGTCAGAATCAACTATGAACCATAATCTCACTAATCATGTCAACATGAAGAACAATTAAAATTCATCAGAGACAGTAAACACTGTTATTCCCTTATCAAAAACTATGCAATCTTACTGAAAACATGCACAATATATTCTCTCTCTCTCTCTCTCTCTCTCTCTCTCTCTCTTTATGTGTGTGTGTGTGTGTGTGTGTGAAACATGGGATCATGCTCTTATCTCTTGAGTGTCAAACTTTAGATCACACAACTAGGATATAGTCAAAAGCAAGCTGCAAATGTGAGCAAGATGGGTCCAGTGCTTTGAGACCATTACAGAAAAGAGACCTTTTACAAGGCACCTACTTTCCAAGCCCAAACGCACACCACTTTTGGAGTGCATGAAGCCAAAGATACATGCCTTATTAAAATTAACATCTCCTATCTTTCTGAAGGATATTATGGCTTTGTTCTTTTAGTTTGATAAGATTATAATATTCAACACGCATCAAAATCATTAAAAAAGAAAACACGCTACTCAAGCTTGTGTTCTCTTTTCTTTGGGTTGGCTGCTGCTAGAATTTCCTACTTTTCTCCAAGTAAACAAGGCTGAAGTTTGAGAAGCAAATGAAAACTCAAGAAACCAAGGAAAACAAAAATCAATATTAGCAAGTCAACTGCAAGTTTAAAAGCCTTCCCAGCCACAATTTGATTATCTTGAGGCTGATTTAGATGAAATTAGCGTGTAAGAAATTGAAGGATATCAATCTAATGGCAGTTATGAAAAAGTTCAGAACTTGAGTGGGAAATCAGATGATGACCTATCAGTGTTGTTAAAGGCAGCCGCCCCAACAACAAAGGCGAGGGGCGTTAAGGCGTTGACGCGACGCCTTTTGAAAGGAGCGGTAATTTTTTTTTCTCTTTTTTTTTTAACCCAACAAAAATTAAAACCCTAGTTACCCTACATCTCTCATGCAAAACTACTGAAGCTCTCCTCTCTCCCACAGCAACTCCTCTCTCTTACAGTAGCTCTCTCAATCGGGTATGTCTTCCTCTCTCTCTCTCTCCTTCTCCTCCTCCTCCTCTTCTTCTTCTTCTTTCCTCTCTCTCCTTCTTTTCCTCTTCTTCTATTTTGTTCTTCCTTCACACAGCAGTATCATCGTTTTGCCCTTCTTCTTCTTTTTTTTTTCCCTTTTTTACTTATTTTCTTCTTTCTCTCTTCCTTCCT
Source organism: Hevea brasiliensis (assembly GCF_030052815.1). Classification (NCBI taxonomy): domain Eukaryota; kingdom Viridiplantae; phylum Streptophyta; class Magnoliopsida; order Malpighiales; family Euphorbiaceae; genus Hevea; species Hevea brasiliensis. The sequence goes on from NC_079505.1 coordinate 25,409,588, forward strand.
CTCTCTTCTTCAATTCTTCTGATCCGCTGTTCGGGTATTCTTCTATTCTGTTCAGTTTTTTTTTTTTTTAATTATTTTGTTAGATATGTTTCTTGTTAATTTATTGTTTAACTTACATGGGTATTGTGATATGCAGTTTGCTAGATGAAGAATGTGAATTTGTGATATGATTTTTTTAAGCTAATATAATCACAATTTTATTTTAATTCCTCCCTAATTGTTTAAGCTATTTGTTGAAGATAAGCTGATTTTGATAAGAGTAATTTGTTGCAACAAACTTACTGTAACAAATAGCTAAGTTTAGTTTGCTGTGTGTTTATCCTTATCATCATGCAACTATAAATATTATTATTTGCACAACAATACACATCAGTTAAAGGTGTACAAGTCACTTTCTTCAGTTTTGTGATATGCATTTTGTTTGATTTATGATGATGATTGAGTTGATGATTCGATGTGGTCTTCCTAGCAATTACTTTATACATTTCTTACTAGTGTCCTAGTTCCTCAATATAGACATGGTGCTATATATATATATATATATATATATATATAATCTAGGCAATTTAGGCTATGGTGCCTTACTTCAAAAGGGCATCGTCTCGCCTCTCGCCTGAGGCCGTAGGATAACTAGTCGCCTTTCGCCTTGATAACACTGTGACCTATAGGCTATTCTAGACTATTCAGCTTTTTTTATGGTTGAAGTAATTTCTAGATTATTACGCAATGCATTTGCCTTTTGATGTGCATTGTTAACACCCTTGGATGTTTAACAGTTTGATCTTTGTTAAAGGTTATGATTTGACAATATGATGTCAAGGACTTGAATTTTAATATAACATTATATGGATTATTACATTTTCTTTGCATTAGTTGTTGCAAAATATTTTTAGCACACTATTTATTAACTATCTCCTTGCCGCAATTACACAAGAGCTTTTTCTTCTGCTTTGCATTTCAGGCAATGGAGCAACCTATTGTGTTCAATGTAAATTCCGCCATCAATGGAGTCACACATATAAACAAGATCCAACGAATAAAGGGCAATACAATGTTTTACCAACATACTTGTGTCCTAAGATACTTCAGTTTATATCTTTCAGTTAAATGAGATTTCCTTGTAAGATTATTTCTTTCTATACTTTTCAACAGAATGGGTGTCATGTTTCAAGTTAAGATAATGAACAACAAGCTTTAGAAACAGCTTCTATCCACCAACTTATATGTATTCCTTCAAGGATGTTTTGTTCATCTTTAAACTTCTTTCTTTCCCTGCTTTCTTTTTTCACCATAACTCATCAAAACCACTTTCCTGTGCTAGCCTAGAATCGGCAGCCCTCTACTTAAAGGAATTTACCAAAATTCTACGTTGATATCTTAAGGGAGACAAATTAACAAATGAACATATAAACAACTTTAAAAATTAAACAAAAGATTATAAAAGTTGTTAGGACCTACATAAATATAAAAGTTTTATAAATGTTTAAAAATACTAAAAATTAAGGGAATTGTTTGAATTAAAAAAACAATAGGATAGACTTACATAAATTGAATTGTTTGCATATGCAGAACCTTGATTTACATTTTTTAAAGTTTATAAAGTAATGCAACTTGAACTATTTTACTTCTATTTGATAGATTAAAAATCAGCATTGATAAAAATTCGCAAAGCAACCGAACAAGTATAAAATATCTAGGAACAGCATGCACATTTAGCCTAAGCATATAAGAACTTACCTGGAAAAATTTTTCCCATAGCTTCTCAAAAGGTAATGTACCAGGGCTCAAGAACATGAAAGCAATTTTAGCATGTTTTGTTTGAATAGGAGGTGTACTCAAAATTTCCCTAATCACAATCTGAGAAGCAATTTCTTCATCAGTATATTCCCTTGCAGGAGCAGGTGGAAGCCAATCAGTAAAAGCCTTGCAACCTCTGGAAGAAAACACATAACAAGCAGCACTGCTTTGGGGTGGATAGACATAAGCACAAACTAGAAATAGGCTGACCATCGAAACCAAGACAATAATCCATATTGGCCTTTTCAAAGGAGGGCGGTGGCGAGACCCTGGCAAGGTCTGCACATCACCCATGCCCAGACGCCACGCTTGAGTCTTCATTTAGTATAGGCACACCAGTACTTTATCACAAGGTCATGCATGTCTTTACTATTATTAAGTAGCCCACTCTCTCGCAAACAAGCAGTAAGAACTTAACAGCCAAGCCAAAATTCTTCAATTGATCATTCAGGAAAACCCTGAAAATGGAAAACACAATCAGAAGGCCAAAAAGGCATAATAAATCCATTTATATCCCAATAATCAAGCAATAAATATGCAAAATAATGGACTATTATAAACAAGAGAGAGAGAGAGAGAGAGAGAGAGAGAGATGATAACACAAAAGGAGGGAGAGGGAGGGGGGGGGGGGGGGTGGTGGGGGTGGGGTGGGGGAGGAAGGGAAAGGCGGGAAGGGGTGTTGAAAGAATGTAACACATTCAATTTCACATTCCATAATAGGTAACTGAAAATAAGTTAAGTTAGGGGGAAAAGGAAATAAAATTAATAAATCACCCAGTTGAAGAGTTTGATACTCCCAAATATGAATAAGGCAACTTCTTTAACTAAACCCACAAATAAAATGAGAGGAAATAACACAATCAGATCCTCAATAAAAAAATCATTTTAAACGATAAGCGACCACAAAATTTCAAATTCACATTAAATCAAGAAATAAACTCTTTAATTCCCCATCTATCCAATATAAAACTTAAATCAAGGGGGAAAGAGAAAGGAAAAAGAAAAGAATCTTGATGTGGATTCATTGCAAAAGAATCTCGGGAGAAAGATAACAAATAACAAAGAAGAAAAAGATAAAAAGAAGCTGCAACGTTAAAATAACCTTTATGGAAATTCAAATCTTGTAAAAAAAAAACCAAAATTCAAAGTTCAGGTTCTATTTCCTCCTCTGATTTGCCTTTTCTCAGAAAACAAACAGGGCAAAAGGAAAAGGTGCTCCCACTTTCCAGAAACTTGTAATTTTTTTTTTCTTTTGGTTGAAAGAAACTTGTAAATTTTAAAGATAAACAACCATGAAAATAAATAAATCAAATAAAAACAAGATCCAGAAACTTGAAGAAATAAACCAAGTTTGATTAGCCAACCCTTTGATTCAAAGACCCCAATTTGCCCAACTACTAAAATCAAACGTTTATTCCCATATTCAACCAATAAATTATATATTAAACCCAACTCCTCATAATAAAAGTCAAACCAATCCAAGCCAAACCCAGAACCAATGACTCATTCAAAATCCAAATCCAAAATGCACACTCAATTACCTTGTTAGTCAAACCAAAACCACTACAACCCGCACAAATTTGGAAACTTCCACGTTTCTACGCTACTTCCCAAGAAAAAAAAAAAGGAGAAAAAGAAAAGTTTCTGTTCCCACATGATCAATTAACCATTAAAGAAACAAATCCATTACGCTAATTCAGATCATGCATGCAGAGAATTACAAAAAAAGAAACAAAAAGCACGAAATCCAAACATTAATTATCTTTTATCTTTCCTTTTCTTTTCATTGCAACTCGGAATCAAGAAAGCTAAGAAAATGAATGAAAGTGAGATGCAAATACCTGAGAAGACAGATCTCTAATTGGAGTATTCTGAGGAATGAAAGATCTAATCTAAAAATAAGAAGTGGAAGAAGAAGAAGAAGAGAAGAAGAAGAAGAAGAGAAGAAGAAGGAGGTTGAAATGGTGTTCAAGATCTAGGGCAAAGCAAAAGAAAACAAATTGGAGAAGCATAGAGAGACAGAGAATTTATTATATATATACATATATATTTGATTTGATTCTTTTAGACGATTCGTTTAGGTGTTGTTTTGTGGGTCTCTTTCTTCTTCTTCTTCTTCTTCTTCTTGAGAGAGAAAGAGAGAGAGAGAGAGAGAGACAGATAGAGAGAGAGTTAATTAGCAGTCGTTTTTGGCTCTGTTCAAAACAGAAACAGGAGCATTTCAGCCGGCGAATTTTTTATTTTATTTTTTTAATTCTTTATATTTACTGATAAATGTTGTACACCACTCGCAGTTGAAGCGCGTGGAAATTTTTTTTCCCTACCACATAGCTCCACGTAGATTGGCTATGGTCGGATTTGAAATGAAAATTAGGCCTTCTTGATTTAGCTAACATACATGCGGCTATTAATAGCTTATTCACGTTAGATAAACTACTGACAAACTACATGTGTTGTGTTTTATGTCTTTAATAAAAATAAATAAATATTTTAATAAAATTAGAATATACCAATGTGATGAATGACAATATTGTAAAATAAAAAAAAAATGGTGCCAATAATTTTAAGCAAATGAAAATGTATAAATTAGTTAAATTAGAATTTGGGATATTTTTGTCAAGTAATAAAACAAATTACATAAAAATTTATGAATAGTTTTATAAATAAAACTGATAGAAAATATAGTAAATAAATATTCCAAGCTACTAGCTATCTTTTAATGGGTTTACCACGTATATTAGTTTAGCTATTGGAATACTTATTTATCATTAATTTTATTCAACAGTTGAACTTAACACCCATTAAATTAATCTAAATTTAAAATTGAAATTAAAATAAAAATGAAATTAGTTAAAATTAGTTTGATCAAAATTAAATTTAAATTAAATTAAAACCATCTTGATTGAATTCAACATTAAATTTAAAAAAATTATAGTCTTTTATCAACTTCTTAATTCCTTGCCCTTTCTTATTATCCCACAAAACTATGGAACTCTGAATGTGTTGGGGTAAGGTGTTGGAAATAATATATGGGTTTTCAAAGGAGAAAATCTAAAAAAAAAATTATTTTTGAACTCATCAATTTGATAAATTTGAGAGATTTTAACACCTTATTTTATATTATCTTACCTTAAAAAATTTTTATATACTCCATCCAAATGTGCTACCCTCTAATAAATCTAACTAGTAACTTTTTTATTGATAGCCTAAAGGAAAACTTAATCAATCTAAGCATGGCAAATGAAGATGAAGACCCTGGTCATAAAGAGTCTTTAGAGATTGTTACTAACATTCCCATGATCCTATGCAATTTAGAATTAGTTAGATAATGGATCCCAAGATTTTTTTAAAGTATTATTGAATTTCTCTGAGTGATGGCTTAATCATGAAAAATCTGAACCGTAAGTAGACCAAATAATAAATCATTGAATGAAAATTTTCATATGATCATGGGCACATCATTCATTCAAACCAAATCAAATCAAAATCGAGCATCCAAATAGCAGGTTGTCCTAAATTAGAACATGCTCGAAACAAATATTTAAGGTTTTTTATATAATCTCTCCTCTTAATTGTTTCTTTTTTGTTTTCCTTTATAAGGAAAGTATGTTGATATTTAACAAAATTCAGACTTAAATTCTTATTTTTTTAAAAAATATATATATAATAAATCACACAACTTTATAATTTTATAACAACTTTTGTCCTTTTTTTAGGTTGGGTCGATTTTATTTTGAATAAAATTTTACATTTTGAGTTTTTAAATAAAATTATTCATTCATTGCCATTTGGTTCAACAATGTTTACTTTTCAAAAAGTGACTCCTCTGGACCAGTTCAAACCATTGGGTGTTTCCCACGTCTAAGCACGTTCCAATCAAAGAATAATAGAAATTTACTTTTAATTTAAAATTATTTATATTAAAAATATTATAATTTTAAATATATTTATACATAATAATATTTGTTTCGCCCATTAAATTTCTAAGGTTAAGAAATATTATATAAAAATAATATTTCTTAATTTATTAAATTATTATTTAAATAATTATTAATTATTAATAATTAATATTTAATAATTAATTAATAATGAAATAATTAATAACTATTAAAATAATTAATATTATTAAACCAGATGATTTTTAATTTTATTTTTTATAAAATATTAAATATAACATTATTTAAAAAGTGAGTATCAAAAAATATTTTGTCTAAAAATAAATAATTAAAATACAAAGAAATGACCAAAATATATAATTTTAAAATAAACATTATTTAATTTTTTAAATTAAGGATATAAATGTAAAATATTTTAATAATACAGGGGTTTTTAAGTAATTTAAGCCTTGATCGTGCCGTCCACTCTCATTCACGTATGGTAGGTGAGGATGTCCCTTTTACTCATCATTGAATTATTAACACAAATGCATATGTGATTTGTGATATAAAAACGAAAATTAAAAAAAAAAAGCCTAGAAAAATACAATCATTCAAATAAATAAAAAGAATAGCATCTTTTAAAATGATTCTATAATGTTAGATAAAATAAATTTGGAAGAATTTTGATTCATGTCTAAATAAAATTAATTTTAAAATTTTTGTTTGAATTAATTCACAACTTTTTATTTAAATTTACTTAATTTTTGGTAAAAAAAATTCAAATAATAATTTTTTAATTTGTATTTTTATATTATTAATAATAAGTTTTTAATTAAAATATATGAATATTTTATAATTAAAAAATTAGAATGATTATTATTATCAATATTTTTTTGCCAAAATTTAGATTTATTTGAATTTTAACTTAAAATAACACAGGTATACATAAGCTCAACTTTAGAAAATAACTCATAAAAATAAGCCACTTGATTTCTTCAAAATTATCATACCTAACTTAATATAATTAAGAAAAATAATAAAAGTGATATATTAATCAACTTATTAACTTATTTTAAAATTTAAAATTAAATATATCTTTATATCCTATATCAAATACAAAATTATATTACTTGTTACTAAAAATATAAGATATTATTTTGTTATATTCTTATAAATTAAAAAAAATTTAAGAATTAAAATTTAATTTAATTTAATTTTAATAGCAATATAATTATTCAAAATTTTAATAAAAATTTAAATTACATTTAATATAAATAATTAAAACTTTTAATAATAACAAAATTTTAGTATGTTTCTTAAAATATAAAAATACATATTGAATTTTATTATTAAAATAAAGTAAAAAAAGGATTTGTTCAAATCGAGGCGAATGATTAGTTTTTTTTTTTTAAATAAACAAGTAATTTAAACTATATAAGAAACGTTTTATAATAATATATAGAAACAAGTAAAATTTTTAATTAAATAGAGGTATTTAAGTAATTTAAGTCATATAACTATCTACGCCATTACCGTGCCGTCCACTTTCTTTAACGGATTTTTTTTTATTATATTTAATTTACTATAAATTTAAGATACATGATATATAATAAAATTTATCAATTAAATAATAAATCATATATATTTATATATTTAGTTTACGATGAATCAAATTTATATAAAAATTTCCTAACTTTTGCGTTGGTGGTTTTGTGATATAAAATTAAAATAAAAAAATACAATCATTTAAATAAATAAAAAGAATATGTTTTTTTAAATCACAATATTTGATAAAATAATTTCAATAGCGAAAATAAAATATTATATTAACAATATAATTCTTTAATTTAGAATTTAATATATGGATACATTTGTGAGACAAACTTATAAAAATTATAATTTTTTTTGTAATTTTTATTTTATTCTAAATATTAACTATAGTTAATGGTTAGAAACTCCCTAGTTATTGACAGTAACCCTCTAGTTTATATGGTTTTTCCCCTTTTGTGTATACCTATATGTGATAGCAATTAAATGTATTTTTTTTAGTACAATTGATTCTGATTGATATTCAAATTCAAGACTTTACAATCTTACAACTCCAACGTTATTGAGCTTAAATTCATTAATTATATGTCATATTTTCAATAATAATGATATTGAATTAGTACTCCCTTGGTTAAGTTCCCCTTTGTACAATAATAAATCAAAGGATCTACGTAGTCTACATAAATAGATTCAGACGAAGAGGCTATTCCAAATATAAGAGAGAGAGAGAGAGAGAGAGAGAGAGAGAGAGAGAGAGAGACTGTTGCTAAATTTGTTTTATGAAAATTGTCGCAAATCTCACAAATCCAATCTCATGTAACAAGACTACAACAATTAAGAATAAGGGAAGCGCTAAGTATATTTGGGAGAAAGTTTTTGGAGATAAGGTATGGGTTTTTAAAGTAGTGAATTTGTTTGAGAGAAATATTTTAAAGGAGATAAGTTTTGTGGAGGTTTCAAAACCTTCAAAAGCCCCACTTTTTCAACATACCGAATTGGTAGATTGGGAGGTTTTAATACCTTACCTTATCTTACTTTAAATAAATCTCTATACACTCCATCCAAACATATTGTAAAGTGGTAGTGTTGCTATAGGCAACCAATCAAACAACTTCACAATCTAGAAGAATTTTGTAATGACCTCCTTGCTATGCTATACAAAGACCCCAATAAATAGTAAATAATTGCACCATAAAAATAGAATATTGGCCTAGATTAAAAGTGAAAAATGAATTTCAATGACCCATAAATTCTCAAATAAGACTCCCACTTGAATTTGAAGGAGAACCTTGCATGTTGCCATTGATATTTACCTTAATCCAACTAATAGTTGGAAGTTCCTAACTCCAAATGATACCTACCTTAGGACAAATCAAATACTAAAAACTTAACAAGAAAAAAAGATCATGGACATTTGAAAAATGCATTCTACCATCATATAATTCGAATGTGGAAACCCTCCACCATATCCTTACTCCTTAATTTCTAAGAGTTCCATGCTAAAATAGGAAGAACAACTCTCCAATCCAAACTGCTAAAAAGAATGAATTAGCTTATTAGAAACATTAAAATACAATCAAGAACTAATATCACCTACAATAAAATAAGACTAAGCAAAATTAGGACGCAACAAGAACCACAACGACCGAGTAACAAAGCAATCTTTGTTAGAGTGAATAATAGTTTTAGAATAAGAGTTACATCGAGGAAAGATACTAGAAGTACTCAAGTTGTGATCCATCTTTACTTGATTATTATGCAACTAGTCTTGAGCAACTAGCCATAAAAAGAAATGAACACTTAGGGGGAGGGCACTCTAATTCCCACACCTAAGAGCAGAAAGAATTAGAGACATTGAGGTAGGAATTAGCAAATAAGGCACTATACCTTGGAGCAGCTAGCCATAAAAATAAATGAACACTTAGGGGGAGAGCACTTTGATTCCCACACCTAAGAGCAAAAAGAATTGGAGACATTGAGGTAGGAATTAGCAAATAAGGCATTATACCTTGAACTAAAAGAATAAACACCATTTGAAGAATAAATCCAAATAACACATGTTAGTGGAGAAAATATAGATAGTGGCATAGCTTGGATGGCTAAAATTAGTTAAGTAGGAACTAATTTAGATTGGAGAGATAAGTCCTAAGTACCATTAGAAATAATGAAAGAAATAGTAAGCTAACTTTTTGACATGAAAACATAAACCACTAGTCTATTTGCCAAAGCATCTGACTTGAACTTGTTCAAACACCCTACTAGAGATTAAAAAACTCACTTGTTCCAACCCGCCACTTAAAGAAGTGATCAAGGGATTGATAAACTTTATAAATTACCTTCATAAAAGTTCTTTATTTACCGCAGTACTTGTTGGTACTTGTTAATAAAGATCTAGCCCGCTTAGTAAGCATGGAAATATTAGTTAGCCTAGATCTCTGAATACCTAAATCACCCAATTTACAAGACTAGGTTATGTTATCCTAGCTAATGAGATAAACTTTTCAAGAAAAGAAGCCTCAAAGAAAGTGCTTACAAGTAACATCTAAATTATCACACACATTAGCAGATAACTAAGAAGTTTGCATACTATAAAGAGGAACGGTTTTTCCAATGGGTGGAAATATGCATACATTAAAAGCAATTTGAGTTGGCAAATAATAAAACTAAACCCTTCCCTTAACCATACTAGTTAACTTAGCTATTATTTTCACTACAATCCACCTAACTTTGTGTATCTCTATTATATTTAATGCTTCATTTCTTTCTTTTTTTTTTTTAAGAATTATTTAACCATTCACTTCACCCATTATTATTAGTTACTTTTTCTTTCTAAAGCATCATCTAGTTACCAAGATGTCTATTTCCTATATGAGAAAATTGAAGCTTTACTAACCATAGTACCAGTGTAGCAATCACATCTTGCAGAGATATGTAATGCTTTTTATTTTTTTTTTTTCAATTATTTGTTACTTGCAAGAAAACAACAAATAATATGACAAAGGATTTTTAAGGTGTTTATTTTCTTCTATTTACATTTCTTCATATTGTAACAAAAGAATGCCAGTGGTATAGTTTTTATGTTTCTTTAATTTTTCCTAAATACTTTTCCTACACTATTTTATTTGTTATGTAATCACTTTAAGTTTAATAATTCTACTTGTGTGGTATGAAAATAAAGGAAACTAGGAATTTGACATTACAAGGAAAACTAATATATGGCAGATGATATATATATGAAACGAGACAACAAAATGAGTTGCTCTAGTTTGTATTAGTTCTTTGTTGCTTTATTTACTAATTTAAGGTTTGGTCTAATATTTTTATTTTATTTTTTAATTTGAATATTACCTTTTATAGTACTTATATAGTGTCCTTTTTTAAGATGAACATTGATTGAAATATGCTTCCTAAAGATGATGTGATAAATGAAAGTAATGGCCAAGACAATATGGAAGATGTTTTCAAGCCATTATAAATCAGTGCTTCTAAATGAGGAAAAGGGTTTCATTTTCTATAAAAATTATGCAAAGACCCATGATTTTTAATATAAAAAGAGCAAATTTGTACTTGCACATAGAGAAAAAAATGGCATCATTTTCTTTTTGTACTAGTGCGAGAAAGCCACAAGAAAAAAGTAATTGATTTAACTAAAAAACAAAGAAATAAAGCATCTATTAAATGCATGTGCAAAGCTCTTATATGTATTGTATTGAAGATATCATATGATGTTTTTCCTAAAAAGTGGCAAGTAGTGAAATTTGAATAATATCACAACCATAAGTTATTGTCTTCGGAATAAGTTCATTTCCTTACATTAAATAACATTGTATGTAAAGAGGATAAAGAGCACATTCTTTTATACAAAGAGAGAGGTCTTTTTGTTAAACAAATTATGCATGTGATGAAACTTGAAAAGGGCATTACACATGACCATCTTCCTTTTTTTGCTAAGGACATTTATAATTTATTCAATAAGGTATGTAGAAGAGAGAGTGAAAATGATGCCATAGATCTCCTGCAATTTTGCAAATTGTTAAAGACGATAACCTTAACTTCTACTATATTTTCACAATAATGAAGGAAGGTTGGAGCACACATTTTGGCCCCAACACATCATTTTGATTAGTACCAAAAAATTTAGAGATTTTGCTGTGTTTGCCACAACTTATAAGGTGAACTCATATGGGATGTCTTTTGGTATGCTTATGGGTATAAATAATCATAGAAGCAACGGAGTATGTGCTTTGTATATTGCACATCACTTTTAAATTTTGTGGTTGGTTTACTTTAAATTTTCATCATTAATACTCACACCGGTGTATTGATTCTACCAACTATACAAGTTAAATACTTCTAAGAAATTTGAGCATCAATGGCCACTTGTAATTGCCAAGTATAAAATGGATAAGAAAAAGCGTGTCTATAGTTTATATGATATTACATACTTTTGTGTGCCAACATATCTTTGTCATCATTTTTTTGGAGAAATGACTATAACAAGAGGATTCGATCATTAATGTGTTTATGAAAAGATTTATAGCTTCTTGCTCTTATTTTGTCAAATTTATGAAATGGTAAGACTTGGTTATACATATTAGTTTACTCAGTTTTTTATTTTTAATTTTTTAAATTTTATTTAACTAAAATAAAAGTAACATCTGTAATGTTGCACCTTTTTGTACTTTATTATATTTAGCTTAATTGGTTTAAAAATTGTGTGATAACCTATGCAGGTTAACTGGTTATAAAAGACTTTGAGCATGTACAACTATAAAACATCATGTTGGTGAAATATAGGGGGTCTTTTATGAGATTTAAATCACCATTATAGGAGAAAACATATTACTTTCAAAAAGTTTCTAGGTGAGTTTGCAATGGCCATTTGGTACATAATGCTTTAAATGAATCTGTATTAGTTTATGGTGCAATACTTTAATGCAATAAGAAGCCAAAAGCACAACACGCTTTGGAATGGCAAGCAAGCAACTTGTAGCTGTAGCAAATTTAAGATTTGGGGCATAATTTGTCTCATATTTTGAGTGTGTTCATTCATAAGGACTGTTTCCAAATCCCTGATATCTACTTTCTGGTTCACTAGCATGGTAATTATCACAAGTTACTAGCATTGTACCCTGCCCCTTTAAGAAAGGGTATCGAATGTTAGTCTTATAATGAATGACAATTCAAATGATGAAATTGTTAATTATGTTCATTGTCCTTCTAAATTGAAGACTAAAGGACATCCCTCGTTGAAGCGAATGAAAATGGAAAAAGATTTAATGAAACAAGTAAAGACTTACGAGTTTTGCAAGGTTGACAACATACTATCATTAAGTGCCCCAACAAGGAAAACAAGAATATGAATACTAATACAAATTGGAACAAGCAAAAAGAAAAAAAAGTTGCAAATGAATATGAAATGGTTAATATGATTTTCTTGTTGAAATTTTAAAAGATGCTAATATTTTCATTATTTTCGTGATATTGTTTTTAGAAGATGGGTATGATAATTTGTCTAAGTTATTTTTCTTTTTTGGAAGTATTTGGATTTTTTGGCACTATTTGATCTTAATTAATTAATATTATTATCCTATTGCAGAAAAAGATAAGTTTCACCTTTTTTTTGGATATTATTATTCATCTTTTTTTTGGGATTTTTATATAATCTCAAACTCTTGTATGCTTCCTTAAATAGTTAAATATTTGTTTGCATATAATCTTTGTTATAATAGGCACACAAATCTAAAGCACACACACAATTACACAATCACAGAGTATAAAAAAAATAAAAATAATACAAAGTTTACGTGGTTCAATTATAAGGTCTACTTCCACGAGCAATGTGAGAGAAAAAAAAGTTCTACTATAATGAAAAAGAGCGAGATATATTCACTCAGAACTCTCAAACCCTAACCCCAGTGTGTTTCTCAAATATTTCACAAATTTACCACAAATGGCAAAATATTATAGTATTTATACCGGTCCATACTATAATGCGCATTGCCCCCCTTAACCGTAACAAGGTTTATGGTGGTAATGCAGGGGCAGGGGCTGATAGAAGCTTTCAAGTTAGATTACAATTTGGATCCATAAAGGCAAATCCAAAATTCAAGCCACATGAAATAACTACATAAATTTATTTGCATATAATGATAGGTAATCTTTAATGGGTGTGTACTACACCCATTAGAAAAATCTTAAGAAGTAATAGTTAAAATAGTCACTTAATAAGGACCCTTATTACCTAGCCAAACTCATAAGTTTAGCCTTTTAAACTATTAGTTTAACTTTTCTATACACATAACACATGAATATTTAGATGTCCTTCCATATTTCAAACAAATACTCAAGATTGTCCCTATAGACTTTGGCACAAGCATATCCAAAATCTTTATGATATTAGAAGTTATCCTCCCTTTAATATTTTAGAGAACACAAATTTAGACTTTAGGAAGTTGGCTTTCTATCTAAAGCTATCACCAAATTCCTAAAGAGTATATTAAATAGCCTTAGCCTTCCCATTAGTTTCCTTATTAAATAGAAGGAGATAATTTGCATAAAATAAATGTAATAACATAGAAGCATCAAAGTCGACTTCATATAAAATTTGTTTCAATCCACATAATTTGAGATAATCAATAATATATATTTTTTAAATTTAAAATTTTTATAATTAAATAATAATAAATATAAATAATAAAAGGATAATATATAAAATATAGAAAAAAAAAAAAAAAAAAAAAAAAATAAAAAAAATAATTAAAATTAAAAAATTTAAAACTTAAAATTTAAAAAAAAAAAACATTAAATATTTATTTAAGTACTAATTTAAAAATTCTTTAAAAATAAAAATAAATTAATATAAAATACATTCAATAACAATATAAAATAATATTAAATATTACTATCAAATAATTATGATTTAAAAAAAATAAATAAAAAAAAAATTAAATACTACTAAGGATTCAGTTACCTTTCCATCTTGATTGTTTTTTTGATGTTTAATTTTCCACACCTAGAAGCAGCATAAAATTATAATTAGAATAAGATCAGGAAACATTATATTATAAATTATAACATATAACAGAATAACAAAGAAAAGAAAAATAATATAATCAAAAAAATTTGTGTTGGTAGAAAAAATAATATATAAAGAATGAAATATAAGAATTTTTTTTTAGCTTGGGGCCCAATAAATTAATATATTATTATAATATACTTATATTTTGTGTGATGATGGATTGATGAACTAACGATGATAACCATTTTATAATATAAAAAAAAAAAAATTAATTAATAAATATAATAAAAATATTTTTTACTTTTTTTAAAAAAAAAAAATTAAAAAAAAAAAAAAAAAAAAATTTATTTTTTAAAAAAAAAAAAAAATGATAAATTTGTGAATTGCTAAAGCTAAAATATATTGATAGCCTATTAAAAAAAAAATTTTTATTTTTTATATAATATATTTAAAAAAAAAAAAAAAAAAAAATTTTTAGTTAATTAAATGGATTATAAAAAAAAAAAAAAATAAAAAATAAATTCAGTTAAAATTATAGATTAAATAAAATAAATAACATTGTTTAACTTCTAATATTATGAAATATATATATATATATATATTAACTTGAGTATGAAGACATTTTAGCAAGAAAAAAAATTTAAAATAGTAATTAGATTACCAGAAAAAAGCTAATAATATTTTAAATTGATGAAAAAGTATGAGAGAATTATGTTAGACTTTTCTTTAATGATATTACCCAATAATTTAAATTTTAATGAATAGAAATCAGTGATTGTAGATTTATTAGATGAGAAAATGATCAAATAAAATTGATGAAGAATATAAGGTCAAGAGACAATAATGATTTGGATTTTTTTTTAGCACTAGGATTTATATTTCATTGTATCTTCTTTTAATAAAGAATTTACAGTTTTTTTTATATAAAATTATTATTAAACTCACTTAAAACTTTTAAAACCCTCAAGCTCCCATAATCATCAAATTTTAATATAAGAATTAATTTTTTTTTTGAAAAATTACCATTAAATCATTGAAAATTTTCAAAATTTTAGGGGGGGCCCAATGCCCCCCTTGGCCCCCACATGGCTCCATCTATGAGTGGAATAACTAAGGTGACCAAAATCATTGAATTAGGAATTGAACCAGATTGGAGGGATAAATCTAAAGTACCATTAGAAATAATGGATGAAACAGTAAGCTAACTTTTTGACGTGAAAACATAAATCACTATTATATCGCCAAAGCACCTGGCTTGAACTAAATATGGCATACTATTCAATTTTGCCTATCATACACCTGAACTAAGTTTGGACCTATAAAACACCTAAACTTAAAAAGAACTTAACACTTTAACAAAAAATTGCTCAGTAAAGTGTAACACCCATTACTTTCCAATGTTAGAATTCCTGTTGAAAAATTCTAGTGAAACTTAGGGTTTCATGAATAAGGAAAATAGTGGTAAGTTTTATATGTATGATGTGATGTGTTAAAAATATATTTAAGAATGAAAATGTTTTAATTTGACTAAGAAAAGATTTAAGTGTGGTTTTCGGCAGAAGAAACTTCAGTAGCAGAAGGTTGGACTTTCAACAGTCGAAGTCCCTTTTAACTATTCAAATGTCCTTTTGGACATAATAGACTCTGACAGCTAAAAGTTGGGCTTTCGGTAGTAGAAAGTCCCTTCGACAGTAAGGGTATAAATAGCCCATTTCAGTTTAAATTTCAAAGAAAAGTGATTTTTTTCTCTCTCTCAACCTCTGTTGCATGCAAAGGATTTTACTTCTCGGAATTCTTAGAAATTTTGGATTTTGTTGGAAAGCTTAAAGATTTTAAAATTTTTGAAGTTTCATCTAATCTCTTTCTAACTTGGTTCCAAAGAAGAAAGGTATTTTTCTTCTTTTCAATTGAATTATTTATTTGTTTTTTTTTTTAAGTATTTACATATGAGAAGGAGGTGGCTTATGGCTTTGGATGTAAGATTCGAATGGTTTTTAAGTTTTTGTTTTTTATGGGAGAAGAGTTCCATGTAGGAGGATCTTCATGTGGACTGTAATGTTATGCTTTGAACTTGATCTTGATAGGTCTAATAAGTCTATAAGCATGTTTTAGTTAGTCTTTAAAGATGATTAGGTTAATTGAGTTCATTTGAATGACTTGTACTTTGATGTCTTAATGAAAGTTTGAGAATACCCCAATCTTCACACTTTGATATGGATGCATGTGAGTTTCCTTAAGGTTCTTAAGTTGATAGATGCCTTAAGTTTGTGTTTTGAAGGTTGGATTATGTTTTGGAGCTTGAATATATGTTTTTGGATGTGTTGGGGTTGAGTTGCTGCAGAATTCAAACTTGGGTATTTGGAAAATTTCCAAGTTCGACTGTAAAAGACCATTACTTTGGCAGCCAGAGTGGCTATAGTCTCTCTAAAGATTTTCAGGTCCGGCTGCCAAAAACCAAGACTTTGGCAGTCACAGTCACCACTGCCCAAATAGGGCATTTCAAGTTTAAGACTTTGACAGCTAAAGTCTCATGCTTAGGCAGCAGAACTTGGTTTAGCCAACCTTATTTTCCTCTTTGTTCTAAGGTTCCAAAACTTGTTTTTATGATCCTAAAGGACCTAGAATAAGATGTTAAGTATATATATATATAAAGTTTTTAAGCTTTAAATAACTATTGAAGGTTTGATGTTTATAGGATATGACTTGAGGGACTCGGGGAGCTATGGATCCAAGAATAGTAACCATTTGTGTAAGGTGTTTGATAGACTACAAGAGGTAAGTAACTTTAACCCTAATGAATGAAACCTATCTTAATTAAAATTGTAATCATCCACATGTATCATTTCATTATTTATTAGGATAAATGTATCTAGAATACGAAGATGTTGTATTTATGCATAATTATTATTGAAACCGATGGACATTGGATGACCCGCTGATTTCCCCCATGACATAGTTATGTTATATGTTTATGATCATGCATGATACGATATGATATGATGTGGTAAGACCAGGTAAGGCCTAATAAGCCCCTGGCTCATTGTGTTTTAAGTGAAAGTTCTGAGGAGCTTCTATATGAGTCGGCCACATTGGAATTGTTATGTATTTAGGTGGAAGTCTCGAGGAGCCTTTGTATGAGCCAAGCACATTGGAAATGGGAAATCACTTATGACAAGTCCATCTTATGTGAAATGTTTATGATGTGAAAAGCTCATGTGATTGATGCATTGCATATGTATGTAATGAATAACATGACTAATTTATGTTTGGTTAGTTTACTCACTGAGCTCTTTGAAGCTTACCCCTTTCCCTTAACCCTAGATGCAGAGTTGTAGGGATAGAGGTGACTTTGAAGAGAGCTAGCAATAAGAGACGTTGTAACAAGTTTTATGTGTATTAAGTTTATAGAATGGAGACATAAATTTTTATGGTTAGACTATGCTAGGTTGTAAAAAATGATACTATATATTGTTTAAGTTAAGTTATGCATGTATGTTTACCTTAACCTTTAAGCACATTCATTAGCTTTTCACAAATTTACACAAGGAGTACACTTTAGTAGTTATGTATGGTATGGAAGGGTTCAAACTCTAAACCATTTTAAAAGAAATTGAATTATGTTTTTATGTAAATGCTAAAGTATTATTGGTTATGAATTGGTTAGATTTTGGTATATGTATGTAATAAGCTTATGATTAATAGGTTTTAGGCTTGCTACGGGTTCCAGCAGCTTTAAGCTGACCCAATCTCTAGTGCTGATAACGATCCCTGGCTAGGTCATTATATAAAGAATAAGTGAAATACACATGTGATGATGTGTATAAAGATTTCCAAATGGCCAAAATGCATTCTGATGTTGCACTCAAGCTTCCTCTTCCCATCTCTCTTCTTTTTCTCATAGAAATCCAAGAGCAAGAATGATGCCCTTTAAGCTTCAAAATAGTTAACACATAAAGCTCAAGATTTTAAGATCATTATAGGAATTTCTTATTAAAACCTATTAAAAGAAGCATAAAGTGAAAGTGTATATAATAATACCCAAAAATAAAGAAAAATAATAAATTGGTAGGTTTATTAAACCTTTTCTTTTTTGATAATGCTGAAGTAATTTATCATATTTTCTTGAAATTAATTAGTTGACATATATATTGTATCCATACGATCAATAAGATGATGACTGCAAACAAAAAAGTTTTAGCTCAATTAAGAGTTGAGCAAAGAAATGCACGTGTAGTAGAACTGCATGGTCAAAATTTTTATTTGAAAAAACATGATCTTGTCAGCTTGGCTATTATAGAAGCGTTTAGAGGTAATCCTATCCTTGGGGTTTTCTGCTTGAAGTTACTGCTTGTTAAGGACTAGAACTAGAACCCTTATAGATACAAACTTATGACTTCTAGCATTGTTTCCTTAGCACCTCTTGTGAGAAATTAGTTGAAGCAGTATTCACAACACCACTCCACATGTTAGCAGACTTTGACAGCTTTAATAGTCAGCTTAGAGGAAGTTCTCATACTCTATGTCAGTTAGTGTCTTATTTAGTACTTGTGTCTTCTCTTCTCTATTTTACTCTGTTTTAGAGATTTGAAATAGAGAACAAAGAGAGGAAATTAACCCATGGGATGTAGATTACAATGCATATGCATTATTTTGATAGAATGACATAAGATACCCATATAGATAGACATCATGATCTTCTCCTCAAAAGTCATGATCTTTTCCTCAAGAATCTTGATCTCCAACCATTATCACTATCTTCTCCTAAAAAATCTTCCCTAAGTTACCTGCATTACCTTCTTTCTCGTTACCACTTTCAAGATCTCTTTAGTCAATAACATCACTATCATTTAAATGAGTAAAAAGTCTCCAATAAGAGCAAGCTAAGATCAATAAGGCAAACACAATCAAGCCCAACATAGCTGCTAAACCTTTTAAGAGGTATGGCTCTTGAGAGTGCGATAGCGAGTGCTATTATGCGATGGTAGGAGGTGTAAGTGAGGCATTTGCTATTACAGTAGAGCTAAGGATTTTAATGGGTCTCTTTTTGTTTCTTCTCTAGTCCTATTCTTTAATCTTCTGAATATTGAGGGAGGATATGGTTAAGGTAAGAGAAAGAAAGGCGTATAGAGAGAGAGAGAGAGAGAGAGAGAGAGTGGGAAAGGTAAACTTTTAGTGGATTCATGTATTTGGTCATGCCTTATCACTATTTTTAAAGCTTAATTCTATAGAGTTTTTGCATTATTTCTAAATTTAACATTGAAGATTTGTTAAGGCGAAAGCTGAGATGATGTTTGGCTAAACAAGTGTTGTTTTTATGCAGCCGAGGTGCCAAGTAAGCAGAGAAACTCCTTCCATTTGCTTTTTAATGAATTTATATCACTTTCCTGTTGATTATGCAATTTTGTGCTTATGTAATATATTTTTCTTAAGTTGAGATATTTGATGGGTCACGAAAATAGTTCAGCTGTCAAAGGTAAAAATGCAATAGTACAAGTATTTAGGGATCTACATGGCCAACTAAACATTCTACTAGAGATTAACAAACTCAATTATTCCAATTTGCCACTTGAAGAATTGATTAAGGGATTGATAAGCTTTATAAATTGCCTTTAAAGATGGAGATTCTAGAGTCTTACTTCCATAAAAGATCTTTGATTAACACAATACTTATTGCTACCTGTTAACAAGGATCAAACCACCTTGCCAAGTATGGAATATTAGCTAGCCTAGATCTTTGAATACCCAAACCAACCAACTGACAAAATTAGGTTACCTTATTCCAACTAATGAGATGAACTTTTCGAAAAAAAGAAAAGAAGCCCTAAAGGAAGATCTTATTTATAACATCCAATTTATCACACGCACAATAGATAACTAAGAAGTTTGCATCCTATAAACAGGAACAACCAAAAGAGTTAACTCAATAAGGACCTATTGCCTAGGTAGAAACAAAAGTTTAGCCTTTCAACTTGTTAGTTTAGCTTGAACTTTCTCTACAAGCTTAATATATGAATCTTTATATGTCCTCCCATATTCCAAACAAACACCCAAGTATGTCCCAATAAACTTGGACATAAGCATATCAAATATTAGAAGTGACCTTCCTTTTAGTAATTTGAGAAACATAAAATTTGGATTTTGGGTAGCTGACTATTCAAAGTTGTTATAAATTTCATATAGTACTCTGAATAATCTGAGCCTATCAATAATTGCCTTACTAAATAGAAGGACATCATCTACATAAAATAAATGTGAAAACCTAGAAGCATTAAAGTTGAGTCCCTCAACTTGTGATATTAATTTTAACCTACATAATTTAAGATAATTTATAACCTATTTAGACACTCAATTTAAAAACTATTTTAAATGTTAAATTTGTGATTCAAAATTCTACTAGGATTAATTTGAGTGCGAGAAATTTCCTCAATAGAAGGAAGGAATATTTCCTATATTAAGTACAACTCATTACAATGTTATTCTTAAATTAGTTGGATTCTTAATTTTATTAGAATTGAAGGGATTAACACTATAAATAGGAGTATTGTAAAAAGATTATTTGACTTTTGTCCATTACACATTACAACTCATGGAGGGAAAGAAGCTTCGATCTAAGATGGAGAAAGAATATAGAAATCAAAATGAAGTAATTCTTGTCTATTGGTGAGGGAGATCTTGCCTATGTAGTTAAAGATACCATTTGGGGTGTATAATGTAGTTAAAGTAATAAATATATTAAGTTATGTCTAAAAGAGAATAAGAGTGACTTACTAATATATTTACTATAAGTAGTTTATTGTGAATGTTTTCTTGGCAGTAATTGAGTTATCTTTGAGCTTGTAATTATATGATTTATTTATTAATAGTAGAAGATGTCATACTCATGAATGTAGCCATATATGGAGAGAGTGAACCACATAACTTTTATTGTTATGGTTGCTTGCTTTATTTTTTTTAGTAGTTTAAATAATTACAAAATTACTTATTAACATAATAATCCATAAAGTCTGATAAAAAATTGATTCATTTAGATTTGATTAAAATAAACAAAATAGATTTTGAGCCATTTCAAATTAAAATAATAGATCTATTTTAAAAATTTTAACTTTGCACCATTAAATAAATATTTAACTTGTAATTTATGTTAAGGTATTGGGTGTAGAATAGACTTTGAGGCGTGATGAATCACTATTTTTAAGGTATTAATTACTCTCACTAAATTGCTACAAGGTTATGATAATATACCTTCAGAATATAACAAAACCTGAAATTCGCAGACAGCAACTTTTGAAGATTTTCCTTAAGAACTTTTTGTACGAATAGAATTTAGAGAGACTAGAAGAGAAGAAAATAGAAGAAGAGTACTTGGATTGAACAACTTATCCATATTTATATATAATGAAAAGTCATGGCACTTTTCTAGATAGGCACTTTTTGTCTACTTTCAATAGACATGACTGTTTGTTTTAAATTGGTATCTCTTTTAAAAGTTGTGATTGTTTGTATATAATAGACATGTCTATTTATTAACGATATATCTACTTGCTAATAAATACATATATTCATAACTTATTTATGAAATTAAAATAAAATAATTATTTTATTTTACACACATACGTGCCAAGTGCCACCATAGAATAATGTATATTTATTTAAATATATATAATTTTATATATTTCACTTTCTTTTCACTTCTTCCCCTTCTTATATTTTAACAATGTGGGAATTCTTTCTCTCTCTACTATCTAACATACAAACTATTTATAACAATCTCCCACTTAGCTTGTAATGTTAAATCCCATTGTTTTATGCATAATAAAAAATATATTTTGATTTAAACTTTTTCTTAGTGTAAACATTTTTTCAAAGTTCTAAAAAAATCATTGTGGCCTTATCTAAAACTTAAAGTCCTGTTAAATAGAATCGAAAATACTACACACATGAATCAATTAGTTTGAATTAAAAGTTCACCAAAATGTCAATACGAATATGGCCTTATGCTACCTCTTATTTTATAAATATTTACGAAAGTTATTATAATTTTTTGTTGAAGCAACTCCGCTTCCTATGTTTATATAGATGAAGTTTCCTTTGTAACAATATTAAACTTCACTAAGAGTATAAATACTCATCTTCATTCCATTTCTTAGTACACTAAGTACTTAATTACAACATTTACTAATGACTTGTTATTATCCTTTAAACTTTATTTACTAATAATACTATAAAGTAGAGTTCCCATCACTAGTAAATTTAATGAAATATTCTTAATCCTAATCTAGCATATGTATATCTCTCGAGAGCCCTTTTGTAAAAGGATTTGCTAGATTATTGTAGAATTTAACATAAATATGGTAATAACATCATTAAAGACTAATTGTCTCACATTTTCATATCTTAAACTTATATGTATAGACTTGCCATTGTATATTTTACTATAAGCTTTAGATATCATGATTTGACTATCACAGTATAAAGAAATAGATAGCACAGGTTGCGGTCACAACTTAATATCCGCTAATAAGTTTCTCAGTCATTCTGCTTCTTTATCTATAGTCACCAAAGCTATAAATTTGGATTTCATTGTAAAATGATTTATATAAGTTTATTTCTTTGATGTCCAAGAAACAACACATCCACTTAAGATGGATACTCAACCAAAGGTTGACTTATTATCCTTAGCACTAGTTATTCAATTAGCATCTGTATAACCCTAAGTACTCCACCATATTTATTTTACTAGTCTACCATGTAATCACATGTTTATAACATGAGCTATATAGATAATTCATAATCTAGATGTGTACCTTATTTGCAGAAACAAATTGCTTCATAACTTGTTTAAAATTAAAGTCTTCAAAAATTAAGAACCAGGCCAAACTTGCATACACACAAATACATACTCATTTATCCTTTTGTCACTCATTACAAATGACTTGTAAGGCTTTTATATTTACTACTCAGTGTCATCTCTTCATGCATGTAACTACTAAGAAGAATTTCATCTCTTCAATCAACTATATTTTTTTGGCTAATGGACAAACTCTTTGTATGGATACAATTCTTTATATGGTTTTAGCACAGTTAGAAATTTATCACAAAACAATCTATGTTCATATTTCTTTTTAATTATTCAAAAAGCCTTGAAATTGCTTTTCGATGTTCAATACTAGGGTTACTAGTATATCTTGATAATTTACATACTACAAAAGCAATATCAAGTCTAGTGCAATGCATATCATTCATTAAGCTACCAATAACACTAGCATACTCAATTTGAGCAATTACTCTACTAGAATTTTCAGTCAATTTGCAAAAAATATCATATGGAGTATTTACTTCTCTCAATATTTTGTATCATTCACACCTTCCATATTTGTTCAATTATAAGCACAACATAGAGATAAATTATCATACCAAAAACTTCTTCAATGTGCAAGTGTTTTTTAATTTTGTTTTTTTCTGTATCGTATTTGAACTCTAGCAACTTCCAGATTTCCTTTAGAAACTTGACAGAGGTAAACAAATTATACAATCTATCTAACAAGTTGTTGAGGATATAACCTTTGTAAAACAATTCATCTTCTACACGCTTTTTTCGATCTGCTTTCACTTGCTCAGAATCTTCTGATATTGGTGGCAAAATGGTAGGCATACTCGGATCAAATATATAAGAAATCTTCAATATAGTAAGTAAGAATAGCATATTGTCTTTGCAATAGACATAAGTTGTTCCATCAAAACAATCCAGTTTTACAAAACTCTTGATTTATCACAGAAACAGCCTTGGACTCAATTGCGATTAATACCTTACAATTATTGAGGCAATAGGTGTAGAATAGGTTTTGAACCGCGATGAATCACTATCTTTAAGATATTAATTGTTCCCACTAAATGGCTGTAAAGTTATGGCAATATATCTCCAGGATACAACAAAATTTAAAATATGCAGATAACAACTTTTGAATATTTCTCTTAAGAACTTTTTGTATACATAGAATTTAAAGAGACTAGAAGAGAAGAAAAAGAAATAGAAGAAGCGTATTTGGATTGATCAACTCATCTATATTTATAGATAATGAAAAGTCATAGCACATTTCTAGACAGATACATCTGTCTATTTTTAACAGACACGACTGTTTGTTTTAAATCGGCATCTCTTCTAACAGTTATTACTATTTGTATGTAATAGATATATCTGTTTATTAACAGATACATCTACTTGCTAACAAACACATATGTTCATAGTTTATTTATGAAAATTAAAATAAAATAATTATTTTATTTCACACATATATGTGCCAAGTGTTATCATAGAATAATATATATTTATTTAAATATATATAATTCTATATATTTCACTTTCTTTTTATTTCTTCCCTTTCTTGTATTTTAATAATTTAGGAATTTTTTCTCTTTCTATTATCTAATATATAAGCTATTTAGAATAATTTATGGATCAATTTAAATCAGAAAATTTTCTTTTATAATAAAAAATGCCACCCAATTAACGAAATAATCATATCAAATCCACAATCAATAATATTGATATTAAAAGAAAACAATCTATAATATATATATATATATATATATATATATATATATATATATATATATATATATATATATATATATATATAATTGAGAGGAGCTAAGAGAATACTGGATGGACAAAAAATGACTTAGTTATTTCACATTATGATATGAAAGATTAAATTTAATTAACTATTAAAATCAATATATTTTAAATAAAATAAAAATAAAAAATTAGTCTTTAAAAATTCTAATTGTATTAAGAAAGGATTTGTATAAGATTCTTGCCAATAAAATCACATAAATATAATAAAGATAAACATTATAAAAAATATTTAAAAAATCCATTTAAGTATTATTAAATTATTAATATTATATTTAATTAAATAATAAATATAAATAATTAAAAAATAGAAATTAAAGATAATGAGTATACACTTGTAACATACATCTGATAAAACTAGTATTCACAGGAGAAAACACATCCACATAAAAAATTTAACTCCATACAGAGAGAGAAAAAATAAAGCATAACTCTGCAGAACCAGAAAAAAAAAAAACATGCATACCACTTAAAGAATAAATATAAATTTATCAAAAATAAATAAAAAGAAATTGCTATTAATTAATTTTATCACCAACGACATATGCTAAGTTCAATTTAGAAGCTGACAAAGTGGAAGAGAAAATAAAGAATCATTACATTTGTTCATATTAGTTTTAGAGTTGAATTGAAATGTCTTATCTATTTGACTCTGATCTGAATGCAAAATGTTCTTAGCTGCTCCGCTTTGCTATATTATATATAAATAAATAATATCTGCTTGATATTAAAATTATAAAATCAAAATTAATTATTATTTAATATAAATATTTTAATACTTTTATTTTTTAATCTAAGCCGAATATTTAATTATCGTGAATAGAGAAGATACTCATTGAAAACGCTTTATCATTTAATGGATCAATCTAATACAAGTAAGATTAATTTGATCTGTTAGATTGGGTCAAAATTATTTTTTTTAATATTAATTAGATATTATTAAAAAACTATTTTATTATTAAAATTTATCTAAATTTAATTTTAATTTTTTTAATATCCTCCAATAAAAATATTTTAAAAAAATTCAATAACAGCTTTAAAAAAAAGACAAATAGGCCTATAATTATTAATATTGTTATTATTAATAAAACCGGCCATTGAATGCCTATTGGTGTGGATGATTGGTAAGGTTGTATAATGCCACATATCTTCACGTGAGAGGTGAGCTGTTGACCTCTGCAATGTTCCATGTGGTTCATGCCATTGCCAAAGCCAAATTGCAAATTGCTCCTTTTTATTTTGTCTCAAAAATGATTTCATTATTAAAAAGAAATTATTATTTAATTTTTTTAACTTAACAAAATTAATTAATTTTTTTTATTTTAAAAATACATTAATTAATTTATATATTTTTATTTGGTCCACTCATTAATTTTTTCAGTATTTTATATCTTAGTTTGAATATCATTTTAAGATAAATAATTATATAATTTCTTTATTTTCTAAGCATTAAATTATTTAATTTCATTGATTAAATTATATATATATATATTAATTAAAAAAATCAATTGAAATTAAATAGAAATTATAAATTAAATGAAATAAAAATATAAAAATTAATTAATATATTTTTAAAATAAAAAAAATCAAAAGAATAAATAATAAATTTTCATTATAAAATTATAGCGGCGGTTGAGAATTAGAGTAGTTTGACCATTGACTTGCTTCATCTGGTATAAAGAGTTTGTTTGGTTCCACATTTGCGATTATTTATTAGCAACTTACCATATTTAAAAGGTCCAAATAAATTTTATTTTATTTTTAGTTATAATCTTACAAACTAAATTATTATTTACCCTTGAATTGAATCATAATTACTAATCAATTCTTTAATTTTGCAAATTAAACTATTTAATTTATATAAGTTTGATTATGTTAATTAATGGAACTTTTCATTTATTTTAAATTTAAAATTTTCTTAATAAATTTAATTAAAAATCCATAAATTTATTAAAAGTTTTAAATATTCATCTCAAAATATTTATATGCTTAATAATATTTGTGTGTTACATAATTTAAATATTACATTGTAAATATGCATAATAAATTAAAAAAATGTTTCTTTACATAATTTTATAATAAATAATTTTAAATAAATTTTATATATTATAAAAAAAATTTTATATAAAATAAAATTTTACTTATTTTGTGAAAAATAACTTATATATGAAAAATATTTTCTATAAAAATATTTTTTAAAAGAATATTTTTCATAAAAATATTTTTTATTATTTAATTGTAATATTAAACTGATGGCATATATTTATATCATGTATGTATAAAAATTTATATATTTTAATAAGATTATCAAAGTTTAGAAAATGAAAAATAATTTATTCTTTTGAAAAGAAAAAGTCATTTTCTTAAAAAATAATATTTTTTCTTTGATCAGAAAAATATTTTTTATTTACTCAATTTTTTGAGTACTTAAATAATAAAAAGTATGAACAATATTTTTCATAAAACAAATAAACAAATAGAGTCCTTGGAGTTTTCTTGAATTGCTTCTATTTCATATCCAAATAGTCCTATTAACTTTAGGTTGATTAGGCACAAGTTCAAGACCTTATAATCTATCAATCTCGACGTTAATCTTTTATTAAACTGAACAATTTTTTTTTTTAATTACGAATTAAACCTGTGTAATTTGAGGAATTAATGTTGAATGTTTCGTACAAGCAACGTCTAGAGAATGCAATTTTCCAAGAGTTGAATCTATTGCTCCTCAACAAAGCCTTCTAGTAGCTCTAAATCCTCTTCAAACTTGAAGCTAAGGTCAAGCAAAACCCTTTCAAGCCACCAGTTTCCATCAAGATTCTCTACTATTGTTTTCTCAAGAATTTAGCCCTTATAAATTTTTTTCAAAATCATTTTCTTCAAAGCCCCTGAATAGACAGATCTATGATTGGAGCACGGGGGCACTCACCCCTGATTTTTAAAATTTTTCAAGGAGCATAGTGATATTTCTAAAAAAAGAAAAAAGTATTTATTAATATTGCCTAATAAATTTTATAGAGCACTAGGCTCTAAAAATTTTAATAAGTATTTTAATATTTTTTAGGGTATAGATATAATAATAATTTCTTAAAAATGAATATTTTTTTATTATTTATCAAATTTATAGGCCACTAGATTGATATTTTAAATTTTTTTAGTGATTTATTATTTTTTTTTAAATTTTGAATTGTTTATTGGGCTATTGAAAAAAATTATATAATAGTAAAACACAAGTCTTTTTGTCAAAAAAAAAAAAATCTAAATCATTATTATTTCTTGGAACTCAGCTTAAGTAGTTTGCGCTTAGCCGGTTCCAAGTCTAGATAAAGGGGGAGGGTTGCGGTAGGTGACAACTAGTGTAAAAATTTCGTCATACCTTATGATATAGATTCAAATGATATAAATGTTGGGGCATCCTCTACTTACAACGGGTTATATTGGAGCCCGGGTATAGTGAGAAATATGCAAGAGTGTAGAGCATTCACCGAAAGCGATGGGCCATGTTGGCGCTCAGGTGTGGTATTAAAATGAGCAAGGGTTCCCACATCATAGACGGGTGTGGGTAAAGAAGTTAGTCTATAGGACAGATAGTAGAACAGAACACAAGATAGGCATAGAGAACAATAAAAGATATCATAGAAGAAGATCAATTAGGAAAGAACAGGATATGAGGAGAATCAGGGTTGGTACTTGGAATGCTAGATCACTTACAGGAAAATTAATGGAGCTTGTGGATACCTTGGAAAGGGAAAGGGTGAATATTGCTTGCATTCAGGAGACTAAATGAGTAGGAGAGAAAAGCAAGAAGGTGGGTAATTCAGGGTACAAACTGTGGTTTACCGGAAAGGAGAGAAATAAGAACAGAGTGGGCATAATCATAGGCAAGACATTGAAGAATACTATAATAGTTTTGAAAAGAGTAGGAGATAGAATTATACTAGTAAAGCTAGTACTAGAAGGAGAAACAATAAATATAGTTAGTACTTATGCCTAACAAATAGAACTAGATAGTGAGAGTAAATAAATGTTTTGGGAAGATATGGATGATCTAATGCAAAGCATACTGAATGAAGAGAATGTTTTCATCGGTGGAGATTTGAATGGACATGTAGGAAGTGATAGGCAAGGTTATGAGAATGTTCATGGAGCTTTTGGTTTTGGCAGCCAAAATGAGGAGGGAAAAAGCATCATGGATTTTGCTATGACATACGACCTAATACTAGTAAATACCTACTTTATAAAAAGAGAGTCATATTTAGTGACTTTCAAAAGTGGGCAACATAGAAGCCAAATTGACTTTGTCACACCTTACCCATCTGTAAGGCATAACATGATCTCATAGTATACCTAATGAATTACCGAACTTCGCTTATCGATAACCCATTAAATACACTACAAGGGATTTTAAATCAATTTTCATTTCTTTTTAAAGTGGTGAGTAATTTTGAATAGGTATTAAAAACCTTTAATTGAAATTAAGTCATAATCAAAATTTTAATTAATTTAAAATCTCCGCAATTTTTATAAAAAATTCGGCAAAGTGCCATCTATAATTTGGGAAAACAGTTCTTCAAAAATCTATGAAAACACTCCCAATATATATATATTTCAACCCCAAACTCCAATATTTTCAACTCAACTCAATTTCAATAACACAATCTCAGGCAATTCATTATTAAAAAAAAAAAAAACTTTTCAAACATAAACTCAAGAATTTTTATAGTCGGAGAATAACAGTTTCATATTACAAGA
This sequence comes from Hevea brasiliensis, assembly GCF_030052815.1. Lineage (NCBI taxonomy): Eukaryota > Viridiplantae > Streptophyta > Magnoliopsida > Malpighiales > Euphorbiaceae > Hevea > Hevea brasiliensis. The sequence continues at coordinate 25,439,214 of NC_079505.1, forward strand.
ATTTATATTGATCAACAACAAAATTTCAAAATTTTATTTTACAACTGCTCATGTCTTATGTACATACATAGAGTTACATATACATCGAAATAACAATTTACAAGGGCATAATTTTTATACTAGATAGTAATACAAAAATTTTGATCACTTCAGTTCCAAGCAACTTACTCTACTGTTTTATCCGTCTCTTTACCTGCGACAACAATAAAAAGCTATCGCTGAGCCAAAAACTCAGTGGTACACAACTTTAAGAAAATAATAAATTAAACAGCACATAAATCACAATTGCTCAAATTAAATCAATTGAGATATTAACACATATAAAATCATGCTTTATTTCTAAAGCTAGAAAATTTCTTAAAATAAATCAAATCACAGAACAATTTCTTTGAAATGTCACACAGCTTAATCATGACCCAAATATCCAATTCATCCCAATAGCCAAAGGCTAATGAGGAATACCAAGGCTAGCTAGCACAATATATGAGTACTCATTCAATTCGTCCTCAACTTGCACACACCTCAACACTTCAGCCAGAGAGGGAATACAAAACCAATTCATCCCACTAAGCAAACTAGTAAGGAATTCACACATATAGTCATGACAACTGTGGTTTCAAACTATTTTAACAATTTTCCAAGCATTAAAAACATCAATCAATTTACATTCTTATTTCATTCAAAATAATTTCCCAAAATTTGGCCCAATGACATATAATTCTTTGTCAACCAGAGTATTCAATATCCATAAAGTCATAAATAAATTTCACAAATCATTCAATTAAAAATTCAAATCGAAAATTAAATAAAAGTTAATTGTTGTGCACAAACCTCTAATGAGTTGCCTCTTTGCCTTGACTCACTGTTTCCTTATTCTTCCCAGTGTCTTTTTCTACTGAAACACACAATTTAAAGTGTTTCAACACTCATTCAACTTATTTCTAATAAATAATTCAACATTTAAATTTTGTAGACTTAATCTACCCTAATAAGATTTATAAAATTTGAATCCTTTGTATTAGGTGCATTTGTGGTTACTATTCATTTGACCAATTAGCTAAAATGTTGACTTTTTCATACTTAATAGGTATGTTAGTTCTAATTACTCTCACATACCACATTTTGGGTTACAATTCTGTGGGAATTAATGCCAATTGAAATTCCAAAATTACAATTTTGGGTCACTTGGTTCTACTGTTCTATTAGCCTATGTTACAGTGGAAATTTGGCCAACTTTCCTTCATCAAAATTGTTCCTTAGTGTGTCTAGTTTATTTCTCCTTTTGAATCACTCCATTTGGAGTGTTGAAGCTCAAGTTATGGATATTTAACCATAACTGGCCGGATTGACTAAAGTCCAGATTTTTGGGTAAGTTTAGGATTCTGGCAGTTTTAGTAACCTAAGTTTAGTTAGCAATTTGACTTGGTTATGGTCTGAATTTGGATTTGTGTTCTTCATGAAAGTTGTTGTGCTATGTCTAAGCTTTTCATTGGTATAAAAATCAGGTCATTTGGACCTTTCTACACCATTTGAACATATACTATTCATATGTCAGTTTTGCCAATAATAGGGTATCGATCGAATCCAAATTTAACCAAATTTTACACTAACTTGTGGTCGGTTTTAGGGTAAGGTTTCTGCATGAAAATTGTTGCTTTGGGTTTTAATTTTCATCTCCAATTGGCCTTATACCAATTGGAGCAACAGAATTTTAATTATGGTCATTTGAATGGACATTACCATTCACAACTTAATTCCAATTTTAATCACTAAATCACACTCCAAATCACACCAATTGACCAATTTAAGCATCAATTAGGTCAATTGGGCATCAATTCACCAAATTCTCAAAATTTCCCCCAAATTTCCAATCGTCAAGAACCCTAATTCACCAATTGCTTATTTCATGCAAATTCAAGCATACCAATTACATCAACTTACTCACCTAAGCTCAATTACATGTTCAATTTCATTCAATTCCATCAAGCCCTAACTCCCTTATGTTGGCCGAATTTCCTATCCATCAATTCCCACAAAATTTTCTTTATTTTCTTCACAATTCCCATGCATCTCAACTAAGTTTCAAATAATCTTTCAAGAATTTAAACTAATTCATACATACCTCAAATTGTGAATTTTCTAATTCTTCAAATCTCCTTTCTTTCTTCTTCTTTTTGTTGCCAATAGCCCTACCAACGTCTAAAAGCAAGGTTTACTTAAGGAAGTTAGGAAAATTATGGCTAAAACTAGGGTTTACAAGAGCTTAGAGGTGAGCTTCAACGGAGGATTGTGAAAGAAATGAGAGAGAGATGAGAGAGAGTGGGGCAGCATGGGTTAAGGAAGAAGAAGACTTTTTGGTTTTTTTTTTTTTTTATTTTTATCTCTTTTTAATTAGTGATTATCCCAAAATTAATTTAATTAAATAAAAATTCTTTATTGTGTCATGCTTCCCTAAGCATAAGGTCATAAATCCTTTTTTACTTTTTGAATTTCTTTTCTTTTGTTTTCTTTTCTTCCACTCACCTCTTCAATTTGAATCTATTTTTCACAATTTTAATTTCCTACATTTTATTGGACATTTAGGCCAAAAGTCACCTTTAAGGGTGAATTGACCAAATTGCCCCTTACCGGTCTAATTTGTTTTTCCAATAACACTAGATTGTTTCTTGAATCCTGATTCAATTATTTGAGCTTGTTCTCAATTATTTTTTGTGGTTTTTACATTTCCCCTAGCTTCACAATTATCCACAGGATTGGGGTGCCATAGGGTCCCACTCAAAAATGGGGCAGTGACTGAGCTCGCAATCACTTCCCGATTCGGTCACCCATCACTGTGGCCTTAGCTCATTTAACCCATTATGCTTTGTTTTCTTTATTTCCATTTTACCTTCATATAATTGCTATTAATTATTCAGGGCTTTTCTGGGTGACACAGATATAGTTCTAGACATCCTGACTGTCTTGACAGACACTAATCACCGGAATAGTAGAATGTACAGACTGCTTAGTATAGGGGTGTTACAGACTTCCCCTTAACCAAGAAGATAAATAGAGCTCTATGCAAGGATTGCAAGGTCATTCCAGGAGAGGCTTTAACAAGTCAACATTGGTTAGTGGTCTTGAATGTTAAGTTTAGGACCAATTCAAGTAAGGTTAGAAGAAATAGTGTAGCTCGAATAAAGTGATGGGAGTTCAAAGGATTAAAGTAAGTGAAGTTCAAAAATGAACTTCTCGAGTCCAAAGCATGGAAGCTAAATATGGAGGCCAATGGTATATAGATACAAATAGCATCAAAGATTAGAGAAGTAGCTAGAAAAGTACTTAGAGAGTCTAGAGGACATGGATCACCCTCAAATGAGAGATGGTAGTGGAATGAGGAAGTACAAAAGGCCATGAAGAGAAAGAGGGAATGACATAAGAAATTACTTAAGTGTGATAATAATGAGGCATATAAACAGTACAAAATAGCAAAGAAAGAGGCAAAAAAGGCAGTTAGTCAAGCAAGAGCGCAGGCCTTTGAAAAGTTATATGAGAAACTTAGAATTAAAGAAGGGGAGAAAGATATTTATAGATTAGCAAGGAGGAGAGAAATGAAATGTCAAGATCTCAATCAAGTTACGTGCATTAAGGATAAAGAAGGAAAAGTGTTGGTGAAAGATGAGGACATTAAAGAAAGATGGAGAAATTATTTTGATGATCTCTTTAATAATAGTCAAAATGGTAATAGCGTGAATATAGACTACAGAGCAATAGAAAAAAAATGTGAATTATACTAGAAAGATTAGATCTTTATAAGTAAAGGAAGCACTTAAAAGAATGAAAGTGGATAAAGCTTGTGGACTCGATGGAATACCAATTAAAGTATAGAAGTGTTTGGGAGATATGGGAGTGACATGGTTAACTAAATTATTTAATAAGATTCTAAACTCAAAGAAAATGCCTGATGAATGAAGGAGGAGTATTTTAGTACCTATTTTTAAAAATAAGGGAGACATACAGAGTTGCTCAAACTATAGGAGAATTAAACTCATGAGCCATACTATAAAGTTATGGGAGAGAGTTGTGGAACATTGACTATGTCATGATACTTCCATCTCTCCTAATCAATTTGGCTTCATACCCAATCGTTCAACTATGGAAGCGATCTTTCTCATTAAAAGCTTGATAGAGAAATATAGAGAGGTGAAGAAAGATCTACTTATGGTTTTTATCGATTTGAGAAAGGCTTATAATAGTATTCTAATATATGTCTTATAGAGAGTGTTAGAACAAAAGAGAGTATCTATTAGGTACATACAAGTGTCGAAAGATATGTATGAAGAAGCAACTATTATTATGCACACAGTGGGAGGGGACACAAGAGATTTTTCTATCTCAGTTATATTGCACCAAGGTTCAGCTGTAAGCCCTTACCTTTTTACATTAGTTTTAGATGAATTTACGAAATATATACAAGAGAGTATCCCTTGGTGCGTCATATTTGCGGATGATATTGTAACACCCCTTACCCGTCTACAATGTAGCCGAGCAAGATATGCCACACAGTGTACCGGAACACCCTATTTTAATTCAATCATTTTTATTCTTCCTAATTTATTTTTTTTCATAGTTATGGAGTACAATTTGTGAAATATAATTCATTTCAGTCATTTATTGAAATCATAAATTTATTTGAGGTTCCGCAAATTTTATAGAAATCCGGCAGAGTACAGGCTAAAAATGGAGAAAACAGTTCTTCGGAACCTGTGAAAAACACTTCCAATATTTTCAATCAATCCCAAACTCCATTTCATCAACAAAATCTCAATATGTTTTTCAACAACATTTCTATTTCTCAATCATTCATCTCATATGATAATCATCTAAAAGTCATAAATAAATATTTACTTTTTCATTCATAAACACAATTTCCACTATTTACATTAATACCAAAATACATTACATAAGTTTCAATTACATATGAGAAAATAAAAGTTAATTACAAAATACCCAAAATGAAACCTAGTGTCCTACTAATGCACTGACGTCGGTGAGGTGACACAGACACTGTGCAGAGCTGCAGAAGGTCTCACCCAGTCTGTGGTCTACTGGGCTCTCGGTCTGTCTCTCTAGAACCTACGCGTGGCAAAAGCAAAGTGCTAAGCAATAATGCTTAGTGGTGCCAATAATAAAATAAAAAAAAGAAATAATAGAAAATAAATATGCAGTGAATGTATTGATGTCTCATTTCAAACAAATTTTCGATGAGTATTTGTAGTCTTACTTATTTTGTACTTGTTATATTTATTATTTCATTAAATTTATCCACTTTCATTTTTGGTTGCCCAAGTAACCTATACTGAATGATTGGACTGGATAAACGGGTAAACTGGCACTGGGTATCAAGTACCTCGGGACGTCACACCATTGGTCACATATGTGTCTCCCGGTGTGCAACAGAACAGCTAATAAGCTGTAATAACATTAGGCATAAGGCCAAGTTGTTAGTATGCCCTAGAGCATATCATTTAGTATGTATCTTGTACATATTTTTATTAATAAAAGGCATTTCCACTTTTCCATTTACATAATATATTTATGTGTAATAGAAAAGGTCCATTGATATTTTGTTAGAAATATTATTCTTAAGTTGTTAAGAATATGAGTGACAATATTTATAGCACGAAGTATCATAAATAGGTTCACAATCGAGGATACTTCATAATAAGGACATGACTTATCCAGAAAGATTGTATTCATGTTTGTTCCCAAGTTATTTATATGAGATATAAATAAGATGGAATGGTGAGTCTCATGCCATATAACAAACATGATAGGCACTTATAAATGATAAGTAGGCCGAACCAATGACACTTATGACAAGCACATGGAGTTTAATCTTGTCAATGTTTTATCATAAATCATATCAGTGCATATAATCTTTAGACCTGAGATAGCACAGTTATCTTGTATGTAGGTAGTTTGAGTTTGATACTGCTTTCATACTTGTACTGTGTATGGGTATATGGGCATGTGTTGGCTCCTACTAGTTATATATGGAGGTAGGTGTTGATCAAGATGGAATCTGTTCCTCTAAGTAAATAGAGATAAAATCCTATGTTCATTTAATTGTTCTTGATGTTTCAAGTTTCTGGCCAGTACAGATAGATTTATTCGTAAAAGAGTTTTTGATGAGAAAATCTTTTAATCAAGAACTGGAATTAAAAGAGAATATAATATTCATAGCAAATGGAGTTTGACATAAACCATGACTCCAGCTTGAGTTAGGATTTTGTAACAGAGAGATTCTAGTGCATGGTAACATATGATTATAGGTTCATTTAAGGTAAACCTTATTACTAATTGGGTGGCCATGGCATGCTATGCTAGGTGTTAACCATAGTCTATGAGGTTCATAAAATGATTTAGAGAAATAATTTATGGTAAGAAAGAGTTCTGATGATATTAAGAGTTGATATCATGTCTCATTGCCAATTAGTGATGAGCCTAGTAAGTCACACACATACACAAGTTATCACCTAATTAAATATGATTTAATTAATTAATTAAAGAGTTTAATTGATTAATTAAATAGGTTTGGTTTGCAATTAGTTTGCAAAGTCCCTAGCATGACTTGAAACCAAATCTAGATTATTGGATGTATAATATAAGTTAAATTTATATTTAAAGTGTTTAAATATGAATTTAATTAATGAGAAATTAATTAATAGAGATTAATTAATTAATTTATATTTGATATAAATTAATTAGAAGAAGAAAAATAATTATTTTGGGTTGAGAACTCAAAATTAAGACACAGGGGCATTTTGGTCATTTTGCAGTGTGACACGTGGCACCATGAGATGGTGACACATGGCATAACACATAAGCTTGCCAAATGTTTTTTAATCATGTAAGATGATTAAAATCAAGATTACATATAGGTTTGACACTTGGCATAATGTGATTGGGTCACTTAAACCTAGAGCTAATCAAAGGGTGACATGTGGCAAGGGTTTAATGTGTTAACCTAGCTATTTAAGTGTTGTTATGAGAAAATAAAATACAACCAGCAGCCACACTCCTTGGTCACGCCATTTTGCAGCCCTCCCTCTATTCTTCTTCATCTCTCATCAATTCAAAGAGATTAGCCATCAATCTCTTGAATTAAGAACACTAGAAATTGTTTCTAGTGTCTTGTTTACATCTCTAATCTCTTAAAAGGCAGAACTTGAATTTCTAATTAATAGAAAAAGATTTAGAAGCTGTTCAAGGGCTGCCGTAGGTGTTCTTGGTGTGGACAAGCTAGAGGGACAACATCTGGTGTCTTGAAGACGAATCTCAAAGGCGCAGACACGCTGCAGTGCATTAAGAGGTTAGTGTAATCGTTCTTGATTTAATCTAGGGTTCTAAAATTAATCCGATTAATTTTAAAATCTTAAATGGAAAATACAGATCCAAAAACATATTAAAAGAGTTTTAATATGTTATTTATCATTGAAATCAAATAGATAAAAATAAATCTTGCATGATGCATGTGAACCTAGGTGAAAATTTTTGAATTCAATGGTATAAACTTGTGTTTTTCACGCTTCCGTTCCTTCAATTGGTATCAGAGTCACTATATTTGCCATTTAGATTGTTTATTATATGATTTAATTGTGTGATTTGATCATGAGATGATTGATCCATTGCTGGTTGGATCAAGAGGTGTGGCGGCATGCTTGATGAACTCCAACATGGTGCGCATGGCTTTGGAAGATCATGGTGCGCATGGTTGTTATTAAATTCTGCAATTGTTGCATGATGAAAGGTTCATCATATGACTAATTAAAATGTTTAATTAGGATTTTTAATCACACAATTAAATTATGATTCAAATCAGAATTTTAAAAATTGTTTGAATGTGATTCAAATCTGAATTTTAAAAGTTGTTTGAATGTGATTCAAATCTGAATTTTTAAAGTTGTTTGAATCATGTTTAAATCTGATTTTTTAAAATTGATTGAATAAAATTCAGATCTGATTTTTTAAAAAATGTTTGAATGTGATTCAAATCTGATTTTTAAAAAAATGTTTGAATGTGATTCAAATCTGAATTTTTAAAGTTGTTTGAATGTGATTCAAATTTGAATTTTTAAAGTTGTTTGAATGAAATTCAAATATGAATTTTTAAATTTATTTGAATCATATTCAAATCTGGATTTTTAAGTTGAATATGAGATATTCAATTTAATTTAAGTATGTATGTTTTATTTAATTGTTAAATAGTGATATGCATGATGGATGATCATGGACTATAAAAGACCAATGTGATTGAATTTATTTCTTTTATGTTTCTTTGGGATTGTAAATTAATTAATTTATTTTAATTTATTTTGGGCATGTATTATTAAGTTTGTAATAATTTTTGGGTTGTAATTTCATTTATTTAAGTTCTTGTAAATTCGCCTTGGTATGCCAAGGATTACTATGTAATATTAGATTGTAAGAAGTTCAAGGAGGTCAAGAGCATTGGTGGGACCAGTGGGAGGAATTCAAGATCAAGTGTTGATTATGTACTCCTTCAGCAACTCTTGTAAAATGAATGAATGAAATGCACCTAGGAATGCCCTGATTCAATTCTTGGTGGCTCAGAATTGAATCCCTTAGAAAGTCCATGATCATACCATATTTACTGCTTATCCATGAATGCATGAGATGTATGGGAATGTATGCAATTATATGATATATGCATGCTAAATGGATAATGTGCAAAGTGAGACCTTAATAGTAATTAGAATGACCATAAAATCTTCCAAACACATGATTAAGTTGGATATGCTATAATTAAAGTAATTATAACATAGGCCCTCCATTGGGGTAATTATTTTAAGAAATTTTAAATAGTTGCATGAGATGCAATTAATTTAAGAGATTTTCTTAAGAATAATTGTTAAGCATGAGATGTTGTAAATATGTAAATGGTTTAGTGGCCAATATTGGATGTACCTGAGGACATTAAAATTATTTGCATAATTACTGGCTCAATGGGATCAACTTAACTAATGCAAGATAAGTCAATAATGGATGTACCGAGATTTTGAGCATTAGGGCTAGGTAAAGGATTGAACCTCACATGAGATGTGATGGGCAAGGAGTTGCTCACTTATAGTTTATTGTAATTCCAATAATGGATGTACCTGAGGATGATCAATAGAATTATAAGAATTCAATCACTCACTAGAAATCCATCCAACTAGGATTTGCTTTCCTACTTTGGAAGTGTAGGATTCGCTAAGTTAGTGGGAGGACCAATTTGATTAAAAGACCATAATCATTTTGGTTAATTACATGATACATTTACTAATTAATCTGGTTATTTTCTGCAGTTAATTTTCTGATAAAAATGAGCACAAAACAACCACCACCATCTAATATCCTTGCAAGCATACTTGATCACAATAGGTTGACTGGACCTAATCTGTCTGATTGGCTAAGAAATTTGAAACTTGTCCTGAACCTTGAACATATAGGATATGTTCTAGATTCAAATGTTCCTGGTCCCTTACCTCCAGAGGCCACACAAGAGGAACATGATACTTTGGACAAGTGGAAGGAGCATGATATGAGAGCTAAGTGTTACATGCTTGCTTCCATGAGTAATGAGTTACAGAAGCAACATGAGAACATGCAAAGTGCGAGTGAGATCCTCCTTCACCTACAAGAGTTGTATGGTGAGCACATCATGAATGCTAGGTATGAGATATCTAGACAGCTGTTCCGTATGAGGATGTTTGAGGGACAGAATGTTGGGGATCATGTCCACAAGATGATTCGGCTGATTGAGCAGTTGGAACATCTTGACTTCAACATGGATTTCCAACTATAGACGGATTTGATCTTTCAGTCCCTTCCTGAGTCTTTTGGGAATTTTGTGACAAATTTCCATTTGACTAAATAGGAATGCACCTTAGCTGGTTTACTCAACATGCTGGTTATTGCTCAAAAGAATATGCCAGGCAATAAAGGAAAAGAGGTAGCTTTGATTGCATCTTCTTCTACTGGAAAGTCCAACAAGAAGAAGGTCAATAAAAAAAAGAAATCTCATATTCTTGGTCCTTCTAAGAAAATAGCTAAACAGAAAAACAAAGACCAAAGCTGACAAAGGCAAAGGAAAGTGTTTCCATTACCAACAGGAAAGTGTTTCCATTGCCAGTAAGAAAGTGTTTCCACTGCTAACAGGAAATTGTTTCCATTGCCAGTAAGAAAGTGTTTCCACTGCCCAGAGTATAGCAATCTAAATTAATGCAATGCCATGGTGAAAACCAACTCAGGTTCAAAATATATTTGGCATTTAAGGTTATGTCATGTTGCAGAAGATAGGATTGCAAAATTGGAGAAAATGGGGATTTTATCCTCATTGGGCTCCGAGCCTACTCCGACTTGTGAATCTTGCCTTCTGGGTAAAATGATTAGATCACCCTTTGTTGGACAAGGGCTAAGAGCTGAAAATATTTTGGAGCTAATACATAGTGACGTATGTGGTCCATTTAAAGAAATGGCTAGAGGGGGTTTTCATTATTTTATTACCTTTACTGATGATAAATCAAGGTTTGGGTATTTGTATTTGATGAAATACAAGCATGAATCTTTTGAAAAGTTCAAAGAATTTAAATCTGAAGTAGAAAATCAAACAGGAAAGAGTATTAAAGCTCTTCAATCAGATCGTGGAGGTGAATATTTGAGTACTGAATTTGATGAATACTTGAGAGAGCATGGCATTGTTTCTCAGCTGACTCCTCCAGGAACGCCACAGCTCAATGGTGTATCTGAAAGGAGAAATCGTACCCTATTGGATATGGTACGTAGTATGATGAGCTATACTGATATGCCAATCTTCTTTTGGGGATTTGCATTAGAATCAGCTTTGTATATTCTGAATAGGATTCCATCAAAATCAGTTTCTTCCACACCTTATGAGATATGGCATGGAAGAAAACCAAGTCTTAAACATGTTAAGATTTGGGTTGTCCAGCTTATATCAAAAAGCTGAACACTGATAAATTGGAGACCAGATCAGAAAAAGGTCGATTTGTTGGATATCCAAAAGATAGTTTTGGATATTATTTTTATTTGCCTACTTCACAAAAGGTTGTGATAAGTAGAGATGCCACATTTCTTGAACAACAGTTTGTTCAAGAAGAAGGCAAAGGAAGGCAAATAGAGTTAGAATTGGAGAATTCTGACCAACCAACAGATCAGATGGATATTGATCCATCTAGTCAACCTATACCCGTTGATGAAACATCTACAGCTGTTCCTCGTAGAACAACCAGGGTATCTCACCCACCAGTGAGATATGGTTCTCTTCATGAAGAAGAATAAGAGTTGTCTACTCATGAAGAAGTAGATCATGGAGATGATCCACTTACCTATGAAGAAGCTATATCAGATATAGACTCTTCAAAATGGATTAAAGCTATGAAATCCGAGATTGATTCCATGTATAAGAATCAAGTTTGGGATCTTGTTGACCCACCTGAAGGTATTGTACCTATAGGGAACAAATAGGTTTTCAAGAAGAAAATTGGTTCTGATGGAAAGGTAGAGACCTATAAGGCAAGGCTAGTAGCGAAAGGGTTTCGCCAAAGGCAAGGAATCGACTATGAGGAGACTTTCTCGCCTGTTGCCATGCTTAAATCAATTAGGATTTTACTAGCAATAGCTGCATACTATGATTATGAGATTTGGCAGATGGATGTCAAAACAGCTTTCTCAATGGATACATTGAAGAAAACATGTTCATGGAACAACCTAAGGGATTTGAATCCCAAGATGGTTCCAAGGTATGTACGCTAAAGCGATCCATTTATGGGTTGAAACAAGCTTCGAGGAGTTGGAACATCCGTTTTGATGAAGCCATTAAATCCTTTGGTTTTATCAAAAATGAGGATGAGCCATGTGTATATAAGAAGGTTAGTGACAGTGCTATCACTTTCCTTGTCTTATATGTGGATGACATCTCGTTGATGGGTAATAACACGTATGTTGGCGATTATAAAGGTATGGTTGTCAAATACATTCTCCATGAAAGACTTAGGGGAGGCAACCTATATTCTTGGGATTCGCATCTATAGAGATAGAGCGAAAAGAATAATAGGTTTATCTCAAAGTCTATACTTGGAAAAGGTGTTAAAGAGGTTTAACATGCTTGATTCCAAGAGAGGATTGTTACCATGAGACATGGTATCCATCTTTCTAAAGAGATGTCTCCAAAGACACCGAAGAAAGAGATAAGATGGCCAGATTCCATATGCTTGGCTATTGGAAGTTTAATGTATGCAATGTTGTGTACTAGGCCGATATCGCATATGCTATTAGTTTGACTAGCGGTATCAATCCAATCCAGTTTGGAACATCGATAGTCACAAGAATATCCTTAAGTACTTGAGAAGAACTAAGGATTTATTCTTGATTTATGGAGGTGGAGACTTGTAATTGGATGGTTATACTAATTTAGATTTCCAATCAGATATCGATGATAGAAAGTCTACCTTTGGATATGTGTTTATTTGTAATGGAGGTGCAGTCAGTTAGAAGAGTTCCAAACAGAGCACGCATCGCAGATTCCACTACGAGGTGAGTATATTCTCGCATCGGATCTCGCAAAGGAAGTCGCTTGGATAAAGAAGTTCGTGATAGAACTTACAGAGTTCCTTCCATTGAGTCGCCGGTTCCACTACATCGTGACAACAATGGAGCGATCATCTGAGCTAAGGAACTAAGGTCTCACCGTAAATCTAAACACATAAAAAGGCGCTACCACATTATCGAGAAATAGTTGGGCGGCGATGTAGCCATGCGAAAATAACATCGATTGAAAATCCAGCTGATCCATTCACTAAGCCTATGTCACAGACTCAGTTAGACCGACATCTTGAAAGATAGGTCTAAGATATTGTAATGAATGGCTCTAGTGCTAGTGGGAGATTGTTAGTAGTATGCCCTAGAGCATATCATTTAGTATGTATCTTGTACATAATTTTATTAATAAAAGGCATTTCCACTTTTCCATTTACATAATATATTTATGTGTAATAGAAAAGGTCCATTGATATTTTGTTAGAAATATTATTCTTAAGTTGTTAAGAATATGAGTGACAATATTTCTAGCACAGTATCATAAATAGGTTCACAATCGAGGATACTTCATAATAAGGACATGACTTATCGGAAAGATTGTATTCATGTTTGTTCCCAAGTTATTTATATGAGATATAAATAAGATGGAATGGTGAGTCTCATGCCATATAACAAACATGATAGGCACTTATAAATGATAAGTAGGTCGAACCGGTGACACTTATGACAAGCACATGGAGTTTAATCTTGTCAATGTTTTATCATAAATCATATCGGTGCATATAATCTTTAGACACGAGATAGCATAGTTATCTTGTATGTAGGTAGTTTGAGTTTGATCTGCTTTCATACTTGTACGTGTATGGGTATATGGGCATGTGTTGGCTCCTACTAGTTATATATGGAGGTAGGTGTTGATCAAGATGGAATCTGTTCCTCTAAGTAAATAGAGATAAAATCCTATGTTCATTTAATTGTTCTTGATGTTTCAAGTTCCTAGCCAGGACAGATAGATTTATTCAGAAAAGAGTTTCTGATGAGAAAATCTTTTTAATCAAGAACTGGAATTAAAAGAGAACATAATATTCATAGCAAATGGAGTTTGACATAAACCATGACTCCAGCTTGAGTTAGGATTTTGTAACAGAGAGATTCTAGTGCATGGTAACATATGATTATAGGTTCATTTAAGGTAAACCTTATTACTAATTGGGTGGCCATGGCATGCTATGCTAGGTGTTAACCATGGTCTATGAGGTTCATAAAATGATTTAGAGAAATCATTTATGGTGAGAAAAAGTTCAGATGATTTTAAGAGTTGATATCATGTCTCATTGCCAATTAGTGATGAGCCTAGTAAGTCACATACATACACAAGTTATCACCTAATTAAATATGATTTAATTAATTAATTAAAGAGTTTAATTGATTAATTAAATAGGTTTGGTTTGCAATTAGTTTGCAAAGTCCCTAGCATGACTTGAAACCAAATCTAGATTATTGGATGTATAATATAAGTTAAATTTATATTTAAAGTGTTTAAATATGAATTTAATTAATGAGAAATTAATTAATAGCTATTAATTAATTAATTTATATTTGATATAAATTAATTAGAAGAAGAAAAATAATTATTTTGGGTTGAGAACTCAAAATTAAGACACAGGGGCATTTTGGTCATTTTGCAGTGTGACACGTGGCACCATGATATGGTGACACATGGCATAACACATAAGCTTGAAAAATGTTTTTTAATCATGTAAGATGATTAAAATCAAGATTACATATAGGTTTGACACTTGGCACAATGTGATTGGGTCACTTAAACCTAGAGCTAATCAAAGGGTGACATGTGACAAGGGTTTAATGTGTTAACCTAGCTATTTAAGTGTTGTTATGAGAAAATAAAATACAACCAGCAGCCACACTCCTTGGTCACGCCATTTTGCAGCCCTCCCTCTATTCTTCTTCATCTCTCATCAATTCAAAGAGATTAGCCATCAATCTCTTGAATTAAGAACACTAGAAATTGTTTCTAGTGTCCTGTTTACATCTCTAATCTCTTAAAAGGCAGAACTTGAATTTCTAATTAATAGAAAAGGATTTAGAAGCTGTTCAAGGGCTGCCATAGGTGTTCTTGGTGTGGACAAGCTAGAGGGATAACATCTGGTGTCCTGAAGACGAATCTCAAAGGCGCAGACACGCTGCAGTGCATCAAGAGGTTAGTGTAATCGTTCTTGATTTAATCTAGGGTTCTAAAATTAATCTGATTAATTTTAAAATCTTAAATGGCAAATACAGATCCAAAAACATATTAAAAGAGTTTTAATATGTTATTTATCATTGAAATCAAATAGATAAAAATAAATCTTGCATGATGCATGTGACCCTAGGTGAAAATTTTGAATTCAATGGTATAAACTTGTGTTTTTCACGCTTCCGTTCCTTCACAAGTATCAACATAATGTCAGAATGGCTAAAAGCCATGAAATCACAGAATGGCTTAATGCCATGTGCAGTACTGCTAACTGAACCCTATTGGCTTGCCAACCTATCCAAACCAATCTTGCTAGGTGTACTAGGGCATGTTACACTTTTAAATTTTACAATTCTTGAAATTTAAGTTTAGGTGTTACTATTCATTTCATTAGTCAACTAAAATGTTGACTTTTACATTGACAATAGGTATATTGGTTTAAATATCATCAACATACCACATTTTGCATTTTAAATTTGTTGGTATTGGTTGCCAATACCAATTCTAAGCTAAAAGCTAATTGGACATAATTTTCAGTTTTCAAGCTTTGGGTTTACTGTTCCATTGGTCATTTTTGCAGTGGGAATTTCGCAAAATGATCAACGTGAAAGTTGTTCCTTATTTTTTCTAGTTGAATTTCCTTTTTGAATCACTCCATTTGGAGTTTTATAGCTCAAGTTATGGCCCAAAGACCACAACTGGCCGGATTGAAAGTTTGTCCAGAATTTCTGGACTGACCAAATCTACAGTGTTATGAATAGTGACTGTAACTCACTTTTTGATTATGTTCTGGTCATAATTTGGGTTAGATTCTTCATGAAAGTTGTTGGTCTATATCTCAGATTATTGTTGGTAAAATTTCAGGTCAATTGGACCTTTCTACACTGAGTTATGGCCAAATGACCAAACACTGTTCATTTGGTCATTTTGCCCAGGTAGACTGCAGGTCACCCAGATTAGGGCAAGCTTTTGGTCCACTTGGTTTTGTTTTATGGGCATGGTTTCTTCACCAAAGTTGTGCCATTATGTGTCTAGTTTCATGTTCAATTGGCCTTGCATCAATTGAACCTCTACAATTCAAGTTATTGCTGCCCAAACCTGCTGGACTCATGCCCAGCCCTGTAGGTCACCAAGGGTAGCCTAGCCAAACTCAAATCCCAAGCTACAACTCACTTCAATTCTTCATCATACACAGCCAAATGGTCACTAATTGATCATTTAAACTTTCATTCACTAACACATGAACAAGATCCAAGTTTTTGTGTCCAAACCCTAGCTCAAATTCAAGGTTCACACAACACATGTCAATTAGGCATACTAATCCATTTCAAATTTATGTCTACACATCAACACCATTTCTAAGCCATTTTAAATCCATCAAAACCATCAACATTATCCCTTCCTTAGGGCTGCCAAATTCCATGGTGTACATACACATAAGTTTTATTTCATTTGACTTACAATTTCATACTCATTTTAAGTCCCTAACATGGAATAAAGAGAGAAATATGCATAAATAAGCACTAACCTCTTGTGGCTCAAATCCAAGCCAACCAAGACTTTAATTTTTCTTTACTTTCTCACTCTTTCTTGGCTGCCAAAAACCTCTCCTTAGTGTGGATATAATTTTTAGTGAAGGGAGGATAAGGTTTTGAGGTGAATTGAAGTGGGAAATGAAGCTTAAGGGAGCTTTAATGGTGAAAAGGGTTTGAGAATGAGAAGGCTGCCGAAATTTTGAGGAAGAAGAGCAGAAAAGTTTTTCAATTTTTAACTCTTTTTTGTCCTTTTTAATTGATTTAAAGGTGCTTGTTAAAAGATGATTGGTGGAGCTCTTTTTAAAGACATCATATGATGTCATAATTAAGTATTTTCTTTCATTTTCTTTTCTTCTTTTCTCTACTCATTTTAAATTCAATTTTTAGCAATATTTATTCACATTTTATGCTATAATAATTATTTACTTAACTGGACAAGTAGGCAAAAAATCACCTCTGAAGGCAAAATGCCCTCTGTTTGGCTTAACAGACCAAAATTGTCTATACCGATTGAAAAATTTTCCTAAGTATTTTCTTGGCATTCTAATGCCATAGAAACCTCAATGAACCTTCTCTAGAGTCCCAAAAGTAATTTTATGAATTTTCTCCCGGGTCTAGGGCTCCTAGTTGCGAGAACCGCAATTTCCCACTAGGTTATCCGTCGCTAGGGCACCGGCTCATTTAACTTGATTGTATTTTATTTCTAAAATTTTTCCTAAATTTTTCTTATTAATATTTGAGTTAATTATGGTTCCTCACTTTAGTTTAAATATTTTTCCAGACGTTCTAGCTGTCCGGACCGACACCGGTCACCGGAACAGTAGAATGTACGGAATTGCTATAGGGAGGGTGTTACAAATATAGTTCTGATAGATGATGTAACACCCTCCCTGTAGCAACTCCGTACATTCTACTATTCTGTTGACCAGTGTCAGTCCGGACAGCTGAAACGTCTGGAAAAATATTTAAACCGAAGTGAGAAACCATAATTAATTCAAATATTAACAAGAAAAATTTAGGAAAAATTTTAGAAATAATATACAACCAAGTTAAATGAGCCGGTACCCAAGCAATGGGTAACCCAGTGAGAAGTGGTTCTCGCAACTAGGAGCCCTAGACTTGGGAGAAAATTCATAAAATAATTTTTGGGACTCCAGAGAAGGGTCATTGAGATTCCTATGGCATTAGAATGCCAAGAAAATATTTAGAAAAAATTTTCAATCAGTACAGACGATTTTGGCTCAATAAGCCAAACGGAGGGCATTTTGGTCATTTCGTCTTCAGAGATGATTTTTGGCCGACTTGTCCAGTTAAGTAAATAATTATTATGATATAAAATATGAATAAATATTGCTACAAATTAAATTGAAATTGAGTAGAAAAGAAAAAAAAAGAAAATGAATTAAATAAGAAATTATGACATCACATGATGTCATTAGTGTGCCTCCACCCAATCACATGGTGACACATGGCTATAACTCACTTAAAATGAGTTAAATGGGTAGAAATGAACGAAAAAAAAAATCAAATTTCATTTTCCTTTCCTCTTCCATTCGTAGCCCTCCATACCCATTCCACCATTAAAAGCTTACCAAAGCTTCATAACTCACCAAATCTCACCCCAAAACCCTAAACACCCTTCACAAAAATTAACCCCCACATCAAGAGCAAGGTTTTAATTATCATAAAGTGAAGAAATTCCAAGGTTTATACAAGCCAATAAAGAGACCAAAGAGGTTAGTGCATGTTAATTGCTTAATCTTGTTTATTTCTTAAAATTTAGTTTGAATATGAACAAATAATTAAGAAATTGAGATAACTCATGTGTGAAATTGAGAATGGAATTTTGACCAGCTTTATGGGAGTGGTAGTTGATGGTTTTGATGGATTTAAAATGGCTTAGAAATGGTGTTGATGTGTAGACATAAATTTGAAATGGATTAGTATGCCTAATTGACATGTGTTGAGTGAACCTTGAATTGGAGCTAGGGTTTGGACACAAAAACTTGGATCTTGTTCATGTGTTGGTGAATGAAGGTTTAAATGGTCAATTAGTGACCATTTGGCTGTGTATGATGAAGAATTGAAGTGAGTTGTAGCTTGGGATTTGAGTTTGGCTGAGCTGCCTTGTGTGACCTGTAGGTCTAGATGTGAGTCCAGCCTGTTTGGGCAGTTATAACTTGGGTTGTGTAGGTTAAATTGGTGCAAGGCCAATTGGACATGAAACTAGACACATAATGACACAACTTTGGTATAGAAACCTTGCCTAGAAAACCAAACTAAGTTGACCTAAAAATTGCCCTAATCCGGGTGACCTGCATTCTGCCTGGGCAGAATGACCAAATGAATAGTGTTTATTCATTTGGTCATAACTCAGTGTAGAAAGGTCCAATTGACCTGAAATTTTACAAGCAGAAATCTGAGACATAGACCTATAACTTTCATGAAGAACACAAATCCAAATTCTGACCATAACCTAGTCAAATTGCCAACCAAACTTAGGTTACTGAATCTGGCAGAACCAGTTTTGCCCAGAACTTTGGATTCTGTCCAATCCAGCCAGTTATAGTGCTTAGGCTATAACTTGAGCTACAAACTCCAAATGGAGTGATTCAAAAAAGAAAATGTCATTAGACAAAATAAGGAACAACTTTCTTGATGATAACTTTGCCAAATTCCTACTGTAAAAATGACCAATGGAACAATAAACACAAGGCTTGAAATCTGAAAATTTTGAACAACTAACATTAAGCTTAGAAATGGTATTGGAAACCAATACCAATAACTTTAGAATGCAAAATGTGGTATGTTGGGAGTATTAGAACCAATGTACCTATTGTCTATGCAAAAGTCAACATTTTAGTTGATTATTGAAATGAATAGTAATACCTAAACTTAAATTTCAAGAATTGTAAAGTTTAAAAGTGTAACATGCCCTAGTACACCTAGCAAGATTGGTTTGGATAGGTTGGCATGCCAATAGGGTTCAACTAGCAGTATTGCACATAGCATTATGCCATTCTGTGATTTCATGGCTTTTAGCCATTTCGACATTGTGTTGAGACTTAGCCTTGTGCCTAATGTTATTACAGCTTATTAGCTGTTCTGTTGCACACCGGGAGACACATATGTGACCAATGGTGTGACGGCTCGAGGTACTTGATACCCAGTGCCAGTTTACCCGTTTATCCAGTCTACTCATCTAGTATAGGTTACTTGGGCAACCAAAAATAAAAGTTGATAAATTTAATGAAATAATGAATATAACAAGTACCAAATAAATAAGACTACCAATAATTATCAAAAATTTATCTGCATGAGATATCAATACACTCACTGCATATTTATTTCCTTTTAGTTCTTTTTATTTTATTATTGGCACCACTAAGCATTATTGCTTAGCGCGTCACTTTTTGCCACGCGTAGGTTCTGGAGAGATAGACAGAGAGCCCAACAGACCACAAACTGGGTGAGGTCACAGATCAGCCTAAAGTCAGAGTCACCTCTCATCTACAGTGCATCAGTGGTAGGACCTTTAGGTCCCTTTTGAAATTATGTTTTTGCATTTTGTAATAGGTAGTAGTTTGTGATTTATAAATTATGAACTCATGTAAATGATAGATTTATGTAATCATATGTTGATGTACATATTTTGAAGAATTTTGTTAATTAATATAATTTGAGAATATCTTTATGAAATTTTAGTTGATTTTGAATTTGAATGAAATTGTGGATTAATGTTGAGAACTTGAAATGATTGCTAATGTTGAGACCATGTTGATGGTTATTGGAGTTTGAGAATGATTGGAAATGATTATTGGAAGTGTTTTTCACAGGTTCTGAAGAACTGTTTTCTCCATTTTTAGCCGGTACTCTACCGGATTTTCTATAAAATTTTCGGAACCTCAAATAAATTATAATTTCAATAAATGACTTAAATGAATTATATTTCATAAATTGTACTTCATAACTATGAAAAAAATAAATCAGGAAGAATAAAAAAATGATTGAATTAAAATAGGGTGTTCCGGTACACTGCGTGGCATATCTTGCTCGGCTACACTGTAGATGTAACACCCCTATTTGTATAGCCTGGTATATTTCACTGTTCCGGTGACCGGTATCGGTCCGAACAATTAAGGGGATTAGAACCATACTTAAGACAACTAGAGAAACCATAAATACAAAAAAATTAGTAATGTTCAATTAGTTAAGTATAAATAGGAAAAACAAAACATAAGAAGTTAAACGAGCCGAGAGTCACAGCGATGGGTGACCTCTTCGGGAACGACTGCGAAGTCATTTTAAACTCAAATTTCGAATAGTAAAATGTGACGCTGCGGTCCTTAGGACCCTTATGAACACAGTGGAAAAGAGAAAATCACGAAAAAGATCTGTTAAGCCAGTCAAATAATTAGGTCAGGGAGCCGGAAGAAATATGGAATTAATTACAAACCGGGATGAACCGACGAGGGGCAATTTGGTCAATTGACCCGAGAGCTGACTCCTGACCTAACTGTCAAATAAAAACGGAGAAAAGAAAATTTCGGAATCGAGAATTAAATTAAAGCACTGATAGAAAAATAGAAAAAAAAAAGAGAAAAATGAAAAAGTAAAAAGGGTGATGACATCATGCATGACATCATGCATGATGCCATAAAAGGTATAATTAATAAATTAATTAATTAGGTTTTTGTGGTCTTCCATAAGCCAAAATGCATAAAGAAAAGAAAAGAAAAAAAAATTTAACTAGTTATCTTCTTCTTCTCCCAATTGTCGCCCCATCTTCCTCCATAAACTCCCATGAAAATCTTTCATCTAAGCTTACATATAAGCTTAAATTCCTTCACCCAATTTACATAACTCCCCTAAAAAACTCACTAGACCTTGCAATCTCAACTTAAGAACAAGAAAGAAAGAAGGAAGAAAGAGAACAATTGAAGATTTGATGTTTAAGTTGAGGTTAGTTTGTTAACTCGTCATTTTTTTCATTTTAAATGCATATGTGATGGTTGAAATGAGCTTAGAATTAATGAAATGAAATGAAAATATGGGGGAAGGGCCATTATTGAATTTCGGCCAGCTTGAAGAAGGAATATAAATTGTATGGTTTGATGCATTAGAATGAGTTTAAAAGTCTTAATTAGTTGAATGATTATAGTTTGGAACTTTGAAATTGTTAATGGTAATTAAGTAGTGAGATTAGGGTTTGGAGGCCTAGGGTTTTGAGGCAAATTTTGGAGAAATGCATAAATGATGACTTTGACCTATTGTGAAGTGAAAAATGGTCAATAATGACCAAAGGAGATGTGTGGAAATTGTTAGAATGGAAGTCAAATTCGTAGGGTAAATGGTCATGCTGCTGGCAGCATGACCAAGTCAACTTTGAAGGACCAAAACGGAAATTTTACAAGTCCAATTGATATGCCACCAATTGGGGATGAAAATAGACATAAAATGACATAATTTTCATTAAGGAACCATGCCCAAAAACTGACCAAAACCTAGTGAACCAATTGACCAAAGTTGGTTAAGTGCAGGCTGCCACTGCACAAACTGACCAAATGAACAGTAATTGTTCATTTGGTCATAACTCGAGCTAGGAAGGTCAAAATGACCTGAAATTTTACCAGTAATTAGATAAGATATAGATATAAAACTTTCATGAAGAACACAAACCCAAATTATGCCATTAACCTAATCAAATGATTGAGCAAAGTTGAGTTACTGAACCTGCAAAACTGTAGATTCCCATTTGAACAGTAAAGTTCCAATGGCTATAACTCTCTCTAGAAAACTCCAATTTAGGCGATTCTTGAACCGATGGAAACCTAAGACGTAGTAGAACATTTCGTATGAAGGAAATTAGACCAAATTATGGACTTAACTTGATCAAATTATTGAATGAAGTTGGATAAAAAATCTGCCAGAACCTAAATTGCGGCATGAGCGATTGCGTGAACAAGAATTGTATTTTGGCTATAACTTGAGTTACAAAACTCCAATTGGGGTGATCCAAAAATGAGAATATACTTAAGACAATAAGGAATATTTTCTAGGAAGGAAGTTTTGCCAAATTCCAACAGTAAAAGGGCCAATGAAACAGTGCAACTTGGAGTACCAAAACTGAAAATTTGACAATTTGGCCAAAAGGATTTAAGCTTTGAGAAAATGACCAAAATCAGCAAATTTAATGACCAAAATGTGGTATGTGGGTGAAGTTGGAGTTCCCATACCTATTAAGCCTTAGAAAGTCAACTATTTGACTAGAATAGTATAGTGAATAGTAACCCGAAACACAAAAATTTCGAGAACGTCGAATTTAACATGTTAGAACTAGGTAAATGTGAAGCTAAATTTATTTTGGATTTGTGTTAAGTTCTAGTACTGAAACATTATAAAATTTTGTGTTTCAGTTGAAAAGAATATCGGGAAGGAACCCGAGGAACCGAGTCGAGGCTAAGGGACGACTCGCTTGAGGTTTGTGCACAACATCTCCATGCTTTAAAATTCATTGATAAAGTGAACGAAATATGTATTTTACTTGTGCTTTGGAATTGTTGAAAGTTTATTTGTGACATTATTTATGATGTTTTGATTTAAACTGTGAAAGTTATTGTGTATATTTGAAATAGCAATGTTTAGCAAATTATTAAGATAAGTTTTGAAACCACAGTGTCATGACCATATATTTGAACACCTCACTAGCACGACTAGTGGGGGTAATTAGTTTCGAATTTTGATTCCTTCTCTGGAGAAGTGTTGAGGTGTGCCAGTAGAAGAGGATGTGAATGGATATCCATATATTTGAGCTAGCTAGCCTTATGATGTGATTTCTCTTTAGCCTCTGGCTATTGAGATTCTATTTGTTTCGAATGGCATAATCTAACTGTGGGTTTTATGAAATATGTTTTGATACTTTGAAATGAATGTGGTTTGCATTAAAATCTCATAATTCTTGTTTTGTGTTTAATGCTTATGTTTAGTCAAATTTTTGAATAAATGTGATTTTATTTTTGCATAAAGATTATTTTAGTATGTTGTGCACCACTGAGTCCTAGTACTCAGCGATAGCTTTTATTGCTGTCGCAGATACAGAGACTAGAGGAGCAGCAGACTGAGCTGCTAAAGATTGAGGATCATTCAGCCTAAAGTCTTTGGGTATAATTTATACCCTAATTGTAAATATTTTTTTTGATGTATATATTGCACATAAATGTATAGACATGTAAAAATGGGTCTTGAGCAGTTGTATAAAATTTGTATAAAGTTGTAATATATATTGTAGTTTGAAATTCTCTTAATGTAAATTTTGTAATGATCTATTTAAATTGTTTTGTTTCTAACGAAATATGAATGGAACTATTTTATTTAATTTGAATGAAATTGATTGTTAGTATTTTGATGATCATTGGATAGTGGATTTGAAATTGAAAGTTGATAAATGTGTTGAGAACTTGATTGAGATTGCATATGAAATTGAAGCAGTTGTTGAGAAAATTTTTAGAAGTGCTTTTTACAGGTATTCGAAGAACTGTTTTCTTAAAATATAGAGGGAACTTTGTCAAAATTTTTATAAAATTTGCGAAAAAATAAAATGGACTAAAATTTCCAACTAGCTTTCAACTTAATTACATGTTTAAAATACTTATTAGAAATGCTAACCACTTATCAAAAATAAGAAAATTGTTTTAAACTCCCTTGTAGGGTACTTAATGAGTTATCGGTTGGTGAAGTTCGGTAGTTCATTAGGTATTCTATGGGATCATGTTATGCCTTACAGAGGGGTAAGGTGTGACAGTAGATGGGTAAGGGGTGTCACATTTAGTGGTATCAGAGCACGGTTTAGGCATTTTTAGGCCTAGATTGAGTCTATACCATGCATTGCATTTGTAAGAGTTAAGGTGACACTAATGCAGATCTGTTTGTCTTTGTTAAATAGGATATGGACCCTACATCTCAGAGGGCAGTTGAGGAGGAAGTGGAGAATCATGCTCCAGCTACAGCAGCTGAGACTGGGGGTAGGGGAGAAACTGCTCCACCAGCTCCAGCAGAGCCTTCTCAGCCTCCATAGGCCATGTTCTAGCGAATGACCAAATTCTTCAGAAAAATGGCTGGGATAATGTCGCCACCACCACCACCACCTCCATAACAGAAATCACACCTGAAAAGACTGAAAAAATTTGGAGCAGTGGATTTCTTTGGCAAGAGAGAAGATGATTCTATTGCAGCCGAAAATTGGTTGAATAGAATCGGTAGAGTTTTAAAACAACTGCACTGCACTCCTAAACAAAATCTAGAAGCTACTGTATCTCTGTTGCAAGATGATGCCTACCAATGGTGAGATACAGTGTCTAGTGAAGTGCAGCCAAAAGTAATAATTTGGGACTTCTTCCTCTCAAAATTCAAGAAGAAATATGTGGGTAGTGTATACCTAGAAGAGAGAAGAAGAGAGTTCATTAACCAAAGGCAGAGACAGCTGATAGTGGCCGAGTATGAAAAGAAATTTATCAGATTGAGCCGTTACGGAAGGGAGATAGTCCCTAATGAAGCCGAAAGGTGTAAGAGATTTGAAGAGGGATTAAATGACAACATAAAGATCATGATCACTGCCTTGGGAATCACAGACTTCACCAAGTTAGTGGAAGTTGCAATAAAAGTTGAAAAGGTTAGAATAAGTGAGCAGACTAAAAGGGAGAGACAGCAGAAGAGGGGCCCGGGTCAGTCTAGCTCATCTCCTGCACCAGGAAAGAAATTCAAAGGTCCACCTGCACAGAGTTCAGGTCAACCTCAAGGTCAGGGTCAGTCTCAGGGGCCCAAGCCACAGTTCACCCCTAAGAGAGGTCAGTCCACACCATCAGTGGGCATCTCTCTAGGGACAGGGTTCAGGGGACCAGCCCCAGCTTCTTCTGCATGTTCACATTGCCTGAAGTGGCATAAGGGGGAGTGTTGGAGAGTGACTGGTGCCTGCTTAAGGTGTGGGTCAACAGAGTATCAGTTGAGGAATTGTCTACGTAGAACTGCTATAGCTGCTCCAACACAAGCAGATAGACCTGCTCCTGCACCACAAAGGGGTAGAAAATCTGGAAAATCTGAGGCAGTGGGACCATCACAGAGGCCTGCATCTGAGCCAGCAGAGAGGCCTGAGGGCAGACCACCTGCCAGAGCCTATTCCATGAGAGCTCAGGAGGAGCAAGATGCCCCGGACGTCATCAGGGGTACGTTCTCCCTCTACAATACATCTGTGCATGCATTGGTGGATCCAGGATTTACTCATTCATACATCTGCATTAACCTACCCGTAGAAAGGGGGATATTAGTAGGGGAGAGTGACCAAGACATTCTGGTCACTAATCCATTGGGTCACAGTGTAATGGTGAACAAAGTGTACAAAGGTTGCCCGTTAAGAATTCAGGGGTATGAATTCTTAGCAGACCTGATTGAGTTGCCTTTCCATGAGTTTGACGTGATTTTGGGAATGGACTGGTTGTCACGTCATTAGGCAATGGTTGATTATAAATTGAAGAGAATTTCTTTGAAAACTCTTGAGGATAATGAGATCACAGTTGTGGGGGAAAGGACAGATTTCTTGTCTAATGTCATCTCAGCTACAGTTGCAAGAAAACTGATGAGAAAAGGCTGTGAAGCCTACCTAGCACATGTGGTGGATACTAGGTAGGCTAAGCCAGATCTGTATGACATACCCACAGTAAGAGACTTCTCAGATGTGTTCCCTAAAGAATTGCCTGGTTTGCCACCAAAAAGGAAAGTTGAATTTGCTATTGAGATACTTCCGGGTACAGCACCAATATCTATTGCTCCTTATAGGATTGCACCTACAGAATTGAAGGAACTAAAAATTCAGTTACAGGAGTTGCTGGATAAGGGGTTCATATGCCCCAATGTGTCACCATGGAGAGCTCCAGTGCTGTTTGTGAAAAAGAAGGATGGGACTTTGAGGTTGTGCATCGATTACCGACAATTGAATAAAGTGACAGTGAAGAACAAATATCCGTTGCCTAGAATTGATGATCTGTTTGATCAGTTGAAGGGAGCAGAAGTATTTTCAAAAATTGATCTCAGATCAGGGTATTATCAGTTGAGGGTGAAGGATGCAGATGTGCTAAAGACTGCATTTAGGACTCGGTATGGGCATTATGAGTTCCTGGTAATGCCCTTTGGCCTAACAAATGCACCAGCAGCATTCATGGACCTTATGAACCGTATCTTCCATCCATACTTAGATCGGTTCGTAGTGGTCTTTATTGATGATATTTTGGTGCATTCCAAGACCAGGGAAGAACATGATGAGCAATTGAGGATTGTTTTGCAAACCCTGAGAGAAAAGAAGCTGTATGATAAGTTGTCCAAGTGAAACTTCTGGTTGAATGAGATTGCATTCCTTGGACACATAGTGTCAGCTGATGGGATTAGAGTGGATCCCAAGAAAATAGAAATAGTGATGGAATGGAAGCCTCCTAGGAATACAACTGAGGTCAGAAGTTTCTTGGGGCTAGCTGGGTATTATAGAAGATTGGTGAAGGGATTTTCCTTAATAGCTGCTCCAATGACCAAGTTGTTACATAAGAATGTTAGATTTAACTGGAATGACAAGTGTCAGACCAGTTTTGAGAAGTTGAGGGCTATGTTGATAGAGGCACCATTGTTAACACAGCCAGTGTTGGGAAAGGACTTTGTGGTCTACAGTGATGCCTTTCATAATGGGTTAGGGTGTGTATTGATGCAAGAGGGGAAGGTGGTCGCTTATGCTTCTAGGTAGCTAAGGCCACATGAACAGAATTACCCTACCCATGATCTAAAACTGGCAGCAATTATCTTTGGACTGAAGATATGGAGGCATTACTTGTATGGTGAAAAGTGCTACATTTACACAGACCACAAAAGTCTGAAATATTTGCCAACCCAGAAGGAACTCAACCTTAGACAGAGGCGATGGATTGAGTTCCTGAAGGACTATGATTGTGTGATTGATTACCATCCTGAGAAGGCAAATGTAGTTGCTGATGCTTTGAGCAGAAAATCTATCACAGATTTGAGATCATTGAATGCTCGTCTATCCTTGGCTCGAGATGGAGCTATTTTGGCTGAGTTGCAAGTGAGGCCAAACCTGCTACAGTAGATTTTAGATGGGCAGAAGGTAGATGAGAAATTAATGACTACTGTGAGTAAAGTCTCAAAAGAGAAAGCAACTGACTATGAGGTGAAAGCAGATGGGTGCCTATACTACAAAGGAAGATTGTGTGTACCAGATGATGAGGAATTGAAAGCCAATATCCTGAAAGAGGCACATACCAGTGTTTATGCTATGCACCCAGGAAGTACAAAAATGTATCATAATCTGAAGCTTCAGTATTGGTGGCCTGGTATGAAGAAGGACATAGCTGACTATGTGACTAAATGCTTGACATGTTAGCAAGTCAAGGTAGAACATCAAGTTCCATCGCGTTTGCTACAGCCTATACGCATACCTGAATGGAAATGGAATCGGGTCACCATGGATTTTGTAAGTGGTCTACCTCTCACCCAGAAGAAGCATGATGCAGTATGGGTGATAGTAGATAGATTGACGAAGTCAGCTGTAACACCCCTCACCCGACTACAGTGTAGCCGAGCAAGGTGTGCTACAATCGGTGCCGGAGCACCCTAACTTATCTTAATTTATTTTTTTTTAATAATTTTGAATTCGTTTAATTTAAGATCAATTATTTTTCGACAAAGAAACCAGCGGAGTTTCTCCTATTTTATTATCGTTTGGCATATTTCAATATTCACCTGTTTGAAATTCAATAATATTTTCAAAATAAAATCTTATCCATGCTAATCATAATTATCTCATATTTCAAATCTCATCCATGCATTTCCATTCATACTCAATTCATATGTAAACATTCTCAAATTTCATAAGTAAAATTTTCAAATTTCCTTAATTTACATAATTTACAAAATAATTACAAAATTTCATAATTTACGTGATATATAAATTAATTACATATGAAAAAGCTAATTAATTAATTTACATCGTATTCCTATTAATTACCTGTTCATAATATACATTACAACACAATATCTAAGCATTTTATACAAAATATAAAATATAATCTATATGGGCCCTATCTACATGCATTGCTGAGGAGGTGACAACCTTGAATACTTCAGACACTTCTGTAGATCAGAACTCCTAAAATTTTCAGTCAAACGTCCATTGGGTTCTAGCTTCAGTACCTGCGCGAAGGAAACAATTCCATCGCGCTAAGCATTGCTGCTTAGTGGTGCAATAATATAACAAGAAAATAATATACAAATAAAGATAGAAACAAAATTCGGATAATTAAGATTTATTTATACTTCACATGCGGTTTCTAAAATTTAATATGTTTTATCCTAATTTAGTCTTCTTTGGAAGTATTTATTTCGCCAATGTACAGTAATAATGTACAAAGAAAAATGATCTAAAAATAATAAATTTATGCTTATATTATTATGTAAGTCACATTTGCAATATTTATGTATGTTATAATTTTCTTTGCTAATCTTTTAGCATTTTCTCAATACTTTCTAGGTTGTCTCAGATTATTTCATAATAAGTAAATTTTGATATCGGTCCAGTTCATTTCGATTCTTTCTAATAAATAACTATTCTAATTTATTTTAGGTCATCTTACTCATTTATTTAATTTCTAATATTTTTTATTACTAATATTCTTAACTTATTTCAATAAATTTCACTGCCCAAGTAACCTATGACAGGCTGACTAAACTGGATAACGGGTTGTTGGCACTGGACACCGCGATGCCTCGGGCCGTCATACCATTGGACACAGAACGTCAACCACGTATGCAGTCAGTATGGCTAAAAAGCCATGATATCACATAATCGGGCATAAAAGCCATGAATGTTGGCATAAAGCCATGAATGCGGGCATAAAGCCTTTCGCGATCGCTAAAACAATACCCTATTGGCATGCCAAACTATCCAATCTGACACACATGTCTAGGCAATACAAGGGCACATAATATCATTAAATATTAATATATTGTGTTTTATGACTTTATTATTTCATGATAAATTTCATAATTTATACATTCATCATAATATTCATACATTCCTTACATCATTCATATTGATCACAATTCACAACAATGATATTCATATACCATTGTACTCAAAACATTTTTCCTTTCTCTTATAAAGAAAACTAATGTTCCATTCATATTTTCATGTGATTCATTTATTCATTATAATATTTATATGAATTCATAACTCATACAAGGTGTTATTATCTTATTTGTAATGGAAACATAAATCCTAATTTAAACCTCATCCCATTTATACTCAACAATCCATCTAGGTTAATGTAATTTCATATTCAAATGATATTACTTATGTTTTATTAGACCTACTAGTAATGGACATAAATCTTAACTATATACCCACATAACTTAAATGTTCATTAAGCCATTTAGGTGAATTACTATTTCTATTCCAAGTAATCCATGAATGTTTCATGGATTCCAAATTTCATACCTTAATTTCCTCTACCAATTTAGTTATTATACTTTATGTCTTTGTATTACTA
Organism: Hevea brasiliensis; assembly: GCF_030052815.1. Classification (NCBI taxonomy): domain Eukaryota; kingdom Viridiplantae; phylum Streptophyta; class Magnoliopsida; order Malpighiales; family Euphorbiaceae; genus Hevea; species Hevea brasiliensis. The sequence continues at coordinate 25,469,207 of NC_079505.1, forward strand.
TTCACATTACTATTCACTCAAATTGTTGACTTTTTAATGCATAATAAATTTATTGAACCTAAGTTCTCCAAGATACCACATTTTGCATTCAAAATTTATTGGTATTGGTTGCCAATACCATTTCCAAGCGTAATGTTAATTGGGCAGAATTTTCAGTTTTTATGCTTTGTATTTACTGTTCCATTGGTTATTTTTGCAGTGGGAATTTAGCAAAATGATCAACATGAAAGTTGTTCCTTATTTTGTCTAGTTGAATTTCTTTTTTTGAATCACTCCATTTGGAGTTTTGTAGCTCAAGTTATGGTCATTTTACCATTACTGGCTGGAGTGACCTGTACCCAGATTTTCTGGACAATTTGGTTCTGCCAGATTTGGTGACCTAAGTTTGGTTGGCAATTTGACTAGGTTATGATCAGAATTTAGATTTATGTTCTTCATGAAAGTTGTTGGTCTATATCTCAGCTTGCTGCTAGTAAAATTTCAGGTCAATTACACTGAGTTATGGCCAAATGACCAAATACTATTCATTTGGTCATTTTGCCCAGGCAGACTGCAGGTCACCTGGATTAGGGCAAACTTTTGATCAACTTGGTTTGGTTTTCTGGGCATGGTTTCTTCACCAAAGTTGTGCCATTATGTGTCTAGTTTCATGTCCAATTGGCCTTGCACCAATTGAACCTCTACAATTCAAGTTATGGCTGTCCAAACCTGCTGGACTCATGCCCAGTCCTGCAGGTCACCAAGGGCAGCATACATAACCTCAATTCTCTTGGCACCATTCACTCAATTTCCTACTAAAAAATGACGACATGGTCACTAACTGACCATTACAACCTCTTTTCACCAATACTTAAACAAAATCCAAATTTTGGTGCCCAAACCCTAACTCCAACAATTTCAATTCTCTATATACATACAATCCATGAATTAAAACACCAAAATCATGTTTAATGGCAGCCATACATAACTATTATGCAATTAAATTGTTGAAACCCTAGGTACCCTAAGGCTGCCAAAATTTCATGGGGCAAGTTCATGCATCTTTAATTCATTTTTCATCAAATTTTCAACTTAACTCAACTTAAATTCATGCTTAAAAAAGAATGGAAGCAAGAAAATTAGCACTAACCTCTTGGATGAATTTTCACCCTTCACTTTCCTTCACTTTCTTCTCTTCTAATGGCTGCCCAAGTTTAGCTCTAGTGGTAAGGGAAATTTTTTGTGAAGAGAGGGTGAGGTTTTATGGTGCAGTTGGCTAGGGAATCAAGCTCATTTGGAGCTTTAATGGTGGTCTTCCTCTCTTTTTTCTCTTTGGTGCGGGAATAAGAAGAAGGGGCTGCTGAAATTTTTTCATTTTTATCTCATTTTTATGTCATTTTAATCCCTTTTAATTTGCTTGTCAAACAGTGATTGGGTGGAGAGTGTTTGATGACATCATATGATGTCATAATTCCTAATTTCTTTCATTTTCTTTTCTTCTTTTCTCTACTCATTTTCAATTCAATTTTTAGCAATATTTATTCATATTTTAGATCATAATAATTATTTACTTAACTGGACAAGTCAGTCAAAAATCATCTCTGAAGACGAAATGACCAAAATGCCCTCTGTTTGGCTTAACAGACTAAAATTATCTGTACCGATTGAAAAATTTTTCTAAACCTTTTCTTGGCATTCTAATGCTATAGAAACCTCAATGACTCTTCTCTGGAGTCTCAAAAATTATTTTATGAATTTTCTCCCGGGTCTAGGGCTCCTAGTTGCGAGAACTGTAACTTCCCACTGGGTTACCCATCGCTAGGGCACCGACTCATTTAACTTGGTTGTATTTTATTTCTAAAATTTTTCCTAAATTTTTCTTACTAATATTTGAATTATTTATGACTCCTCACTCTAGTCTAATTATTTTTCCAGACGTTCTAGCTGTCCGGACCGACACCGGTCACCGGAACAGTAGAATGTACGTAATTGCTACAGTGAGGGTGTTACATCAGCACACTTTCTGCCAGTAAGGACTGACTATTCATTGGAGAAGTTAGCAGAATTGTATATCAGTGAGATAGTTAGACTGCATGGAATTCCACTTTCCATCATATCTGATCGAGACCCAAGGTTTACATTGAGATTTTAGAAGAAGTTGCATGAATCCTTGGGTACACAACTCCACTTCAGCACAGCTTTCCATCCTCAGACGGATGGGCAATCAGAAAGAGTAATCCAGGTAAACAATTAAAACCAATTGAACTAATACAAATATTGAACTGAAATTATAATAATAACATGAAATATATGTCAGGTCCTTGAGGATATGCTGAGGAGTTGTGTCATTGAGTTTGAGGAAAGTTGGGATAGATACCTCCCACTGGCAGAATTTGCATACAACAATAGCTACCAAGCTAGCATCCAAATGGCCCCGTATGAAGCACTGTATGGGAGGAAATGTAGAACTCCAGTGTGCTGGACTGAATTGGGTGAAGATAAACTGGTAGGGCCAGACCTGGTGAAAGAGACTGAGGAGAAAGTAAAACTAATCAAAGCCAATCTGAAGGTTGCCTCAGATAGACAGAAATCTTATGCCGACCTGAAGAGGAAAGAAATAGAATATGCGGTTGGTGACAAAGTGTTCCTCAAGGTGTCACCGTGGAAGAAGGTACTGAGGTTTGAAAGAAAAGGTAAGTTAAGCCCTAGGTTCATTGGCCCATATGAAGTCATTGAACGTGTGGGACCAGTAGCCTACAAGCTAGCTTTACCACCAGAGCTGGACAAGATCCACAATGTGTTCCACATATCTATGCTAAGAAGATACCGCTCAGATCCTTCACATGTCATCTCCATGGAAGAAATTGATGTACAACCAAATTTGACATATGAAGAAGAACCCATACGGATCCTGGCTTGGGAAGTGAAAGAGTTGAGGAATAAGCAGATTCCACTGGTGAAAGTGCTTTGGAGGCACCACAACACCGAGTAGGCAACTTGGGAAAGTGAAGAGATGATGAGGCAACAGTTCCCTCAACTGTTTGCATCAGGTAAATTTCGAGGACGAAATTTAAATTAGAGGGGAAGAGTTGTAACACCCTCCCTGTAGCAACTCCGTACATTCTACTGTTTCGGTGACCAGTGTCGGTCCGGACAGCTAGAATATCCGAAAAAATATTTAAACTGAAGTGAGGAACCATAATTAACTCAAAAATTAACAAGAAAAATTTATAAAAAATTTTAGAAATAATATACAACTAAGTTAAATGAGCCAGTGCCCTAGCAATGGGTAACCCAGTGGGAAGTTGCGGTTCTCGCAACTAGGAGCCCTAGACTCGGGGGAAAATTCATAAAATACAAAGAAGGGTCATTGAGGTTCCTATGGCATTAGAATGCCAAGAAAATACTTAGAAAATTTTTTCAATCAGTACAGACGATTTTGGCTCAATAAGCCAAATGGAGGGCATTTTGGTCATTTCGTCTTCAGAGATGATTTTTGGCCGACTTGTCCAGTTAAGTAAATAATTATTATGACATAAAATATGAATAAATATTGCTACAAATTAAATTGAAATTAAGTAGAAAAGAAAAAAAAAGAAAATGAATTAAATAAGAAATTATGACATCACATGATGTCATTAGTGTGCCTCCACCCAATCACATGGTGATACATGGATATAACTCACTTAAAATGAGTTAAATGGGTAGAAATGAAAGAAAAAAAATCAGATTTCATTTTCCTTTCTTCTTCCATCCGTAGCCCTCCATACCCATTCCACCATTGAAAGCTTACCAAAGCTTCATAACTCACCAAATCTCACCCTAAAACCCTAAATACCCTTCACAAAAATTAACCCCCACATCCAGAGCAAGGTTTTAATTATCATAAAGTGAAGAAATTCCAAGGTTTATACAAGCCAATAAAGAGACCAAAGAGGTTAGTGCATGTTAATTACTTAATCTTGTTTATTTCTTAAAATTTAGTTTGAATATGAACAAATAATTAAGAAATTGAGATAACTCATGTGTGAAATTGAGAATGGAATTTTGACCAGCTTTATGGGAGTGGTAGTTGATGGTTTTGATGGATTTAAAATGGCTTAGAAATGGTGTTGATGTGTAGACATAAATTTGAAATGGATTAGTATGCCTAATTGACATGTGTTGTGTGAACCTTGAATTGGAGCTAGGGTTTGGACACAAAAACTTGGATCTTGTTCATGTGTTAGTGAATGAAAGTTTAAATGGTCAATTAGTGACCATTTGGCTGTGCATGATGAAGAATTGAAGTGAGTTGTAGCTTGGGATTTGAGTTTGGCTGAGCTGCCTTGTGTGACCTGCAGGTCTGGATGTGAGTCCAGCCTGTTTGGGTAGCTATAACTTGGGTTGTGTAGGTTCAATTGGTACAAGGCCAATTGGATATGAAAATAGACACATAATGGCACAACTTTGGTATAGAAACCTTTCCCAGAAAACCAAACTAAGTTGACCTAAAAATTTCCTTAATCTAGGTGACCTACATTCTGCCTGGGCAAAATGACCAAATGAATAGTATTTATTCATTTGGTCATAACTTAGTGTAGAAAGGTCCAATTGACCTAAAATTTTACCAGCAGAAATCTAAGACATAGACCTACAACTTTCATAAAGAACACAAATGCAAATTCTGACCATAACCTAGTCAAATTGCCAACCAAACTTAGGTTACCAAATCTGGCAGAACCAGTTTTGCCCAGAATTTTGGATTCTGTCCAATTCGGCCAGTTATGGTGTTTAGGCCATAACTTGAGCTACAAAACTCCAAATGGAGTGATTCAAAAAAGTAAATATCACTAGACAAAATAAGGAACAACTTTCATGAAGACAACTTTGCCAAATTCCTACTGTAAAAATGACCAATGGAATAGTAAACACAAGGCTTGAAATCTGAAAATTTTGAACAACTAATATTAAGCTTAGACATGGTATTGGCAACCAATACTAACAACTTTAGAATGCAAAATGTGGTATGTTGAGAGTATTAGAACCAATGTACCTATTATCTATGCAAAAGTCAACATTTTAGTTGACTGCTGAAATGAATAGTAACACCTAAACTTAAATTTGAAGAATTGTAAAGTTTAAAAGTGTAACATACCCTACTACACCTAGCAAGATTGGTTTGGATAGGTTGGCATGCCAATAGGGTTCAACTAGCAGTACTGCACATGGCATTATGCCATTATGTGATTTCATAGCTTTTAACCATTCCGATATTGTGTTGAGACTTGGCCTTGTGCCTAATGTTATTACAGCTTATTAGCTGTTCTGTTGCACACCGAGAGACACATATGTGACCGATGGTGTGACGGCCCGAGGTACTTGATACCCATTGCCAATTTACCCGTTTATCCAGTCCAGTCATCCAGTATAGGTTACTTGGGCAACCAAAAATGAAAGTTGATAAATTTAATGAAATAATGAATATAACAAGTACTAAATAAATAAGACTACCAATAATTATCAAAAATTTGTCTGCATGAGACATCAATACACTCACTGCATATTTATTTCCTTTTAGTTCTTTTTATTTTATTATTGGCACCACTAAGCATTATTGATTAGCGCGTCATTTTTTGCCATGCGTAGGTTCTGGAGAGACAGACAGAGAGCTCAGCAGACCACAGACTAGGTGAGGTCATAGATCTGCCTAGAGTCAGAGTCACCTCTCATCTACAGTGCATCAATGGTAGGACCTTTAGGTCCCTTTTGAAATTATGTTTTTGCATTTTGTAATAGGTAGTAGTTTGTGATTTGTAAATTATGAACTCATGTAAATAGTAAATTTATGTAATCATATGTTGATGTCCATATTTTGAAGATTTTGTTAATTAATATAATTTGAGAATATCTTCGTGAAATTTTAGTTGATTTTGAATTTCAATGAAATTGTGGATTAATGTTGAGAACTTGAAATGATTGCTAATGTTGAGACCATGTTGATGGTTATTGGAGTTTGACAGTGATTGGAAATGATTATTGGAAGTGTTTTTCATAGGTTCCGAAGAACTATTTTCTCCATTTTTAGCCGGTACTCTGCCGGATTTTCTATAAAATTTTCGAAACCTCAAATAAATTATAATTTCAATAAATGACTTAAATGAATTATATTTCATAAATTGTACTTTATAACTATGAAAAAAATAAATTAGGAAGAATAAAAAAATGATTGAATTAAAATAGGGTGCTCCGGTACACTGCGTGGTATATCTTGCTCGACTACACTGTAGATGGGTAAGGGGTGTCACAGATGAGATGCGAGAATGAGTTGATAGAAAGTTAGAGCTTTGGAGAAGTACTTTAGAGTCAAAGGGTTTTAAGTTAAGCAGAATGAAGACAAAATACATTCATTACAAGTTCAATGAAGGCCAAACTGGTGATAGGGAAGGAGTTAATTTGGATGGAGTGGTACTGTCCCAAAGTAATCACTTTAAATATCTCAGCTCAGTCCTTCAAGTAGATGGGAGATGTGAGGAAGATATTAGTCATAGGATTAAAGCCGGATGGTTGAAGTGGAGACGTGCCACGGGAGTTTTATATGATCACAAGATTCCCAATAAGTTGAAAGAAAAATTTTATCGTACAGCTGTAAACCCTTATTTTGTGATGAGTATGTGCATTGAGGCCGTGGGAAACCCGATGATGAAAAAATTATATGACTGTAAGATGTAATTGGAGGCATGGAGCTGAATTATTAATTTTGTGGCATGATCTTGAAAAATAATAATAATAATAAAGTTTTGGGGAAATTAATTTAATTAAATTTAAATAAAATTTTATTTTGTTTAAATTTAATATGGGTAGTTCTTAAATGAATCTAACTAAGTTTAATTGGGCTCCATGGGCCTAAGAAAGCCTAGTTAGGAATTTTAAATGGGACCCATTTAATTATTTTCTAAAAATTAAAATAACAAAATATCTCTATCCTCCTTGGCCCACTCTCTTCCTCACTCCCTATTGGTGCCTTCCATTTTTTCCTGTATTCCTATTGGTTGAAACACCTCACCCATATCCCAATCTTATTCGAATTCTGCAATCGTAGTTGTTTAAGTAATCTAAACTTTATCACGCTAAGACTCTAAACCCTACCACACCTCTTCCTCACTCCCTATTGGTGCCTTCCATTTTTTCCTGTCTTCCTATTGGTTGAAACACCTCACCCATATCCCAGTCTTATTCGAATTCTGCAATTGTAATTGTTTAAGCCATCTAAACTTTATCACCCTAAGACTCCAAACCCTATCACACCTCTCTCCCAAAACCCTATAAATACCCTACTAGAGAAGGGAAGAAAAGGAGGATGGGAGGAAAGAGGAAGAGAAAATTCAGAGCTATAGGAAATTTAGAGATATTTAAGACTCTTTGAGCTCTTCCTTATTTTTTCTTTTCTTCAAGAAGATTTTCATACAAGATTTCTTAAAGGTCAGTTTTTATTGTTTTCTTTTCAAGATCTATGCCACACAATATTTTAATTCTATGCTCCTTGTCTTCAATTTATTTTATATGTTCATATTGATCATGTAATCATGTTTAATTTGAGGGGATACACAACTCTTCACATGTTTAGTTTCTGTCTCTCGTATTTTTATTATTTTTCTTTATCTTCTGAATCTGAAAAAAATTTGTAAAACTTATATTCATATTCTACACGAAATTCCATTAATTTTAGGCTCAAGAATTACTAAAAAAGCTTTAATATTTTGTAAGTTATGACTGTTTGAAGTTAGGGTTTTTGTAAAATCTGATTTGCAGTATCCGATTTATGGAGCCCATATCTCCATTGTTCCTTAATATTTTTGTGCAAATCTAGTGTCTAAAATTAACTTCAGAATCTTATGAATCTTTTCCAATTGGCTTTGCATTCAAATATGTTGTGGTTAATGAGTTATGAATTTTACAAAAAAATAGTACGATTTTGTCACTTAGAAAAGTTACGATTTATGTAGACCATTCGGCTAGGGTTTTGTTTGATTTATAAATTTTATGATCTTTTATGATATGTAGGCTATCTTCTGTAATTTTTTTTATGATTTTTAGGCATGTATAACTATTTTTAAAAAATCAGATTTCTTGCTACCGTTAATATGTCAGAATTTAAAAATTGTATATTTATTCATGTTCTTGTATTTTCTTGGGTTTTAATTGATATTTGATCTATTTTTCTGTGTTCTTTTAATTCAAGAAGTGTTATGAAGTGTTTGGATCATGTTAGAAGACTTAGACTATTAGGTAGTTTTAACTAATTAGGAGTCTTACCCTTTAGGAGACTAGAGTTAGAATCCAACATAAATTGTTATTAATATTTTCTTTATTTCTTTTATTTTCTTTAGTTTCTTTATTTTTTATTACAAAAAAAAAATAGTAAGTAGCCCTAAGGTAAGTACCAAAGAGAGCATTTGCGTGGAGCTTATATGGAGCTAAACGGGAGTAAGCTAGGGATATCATTGCCATACTAGAAGAGAAGACCCTTTTTTAAGGGTAGCTTGCCCCAATGGCAATTGCATTTACCAACAAGTAAGTAGCTCTAAACTTCTCGAATAACCATTGGTATGAAATTGTAGTACTAATAGAACTTTTATTTGGTAAATTAAAATTAACTTTATTTTTAATTTAACTGACTTTTACATGTAATTAATTTAAATAAATACTTTGTAAATTAAAATTAATCTTGTTTGTAAATTAAACTAACATTGACATGTAAAATAAATTTAATTTAACACTTGGTAATTGTAAAATAAATCTGCATGATAGAAATCTTTATTAGGTTGTGATTGTTTGGGCCTTATGTGATATTAGAATAAATTACACATGTACATAATTAACTTAGTTCAATTATCCTTAGGGTAACTTGGTGAAAATTAATTAATTAGGTTAAATAGAAACGTAGGGTTATTTGAAATTGAATTTGTTTGTAAATTAAATCCTCAATAATAAATTAATTTTAGTCATCTGGTAAATATCATTTAAATAATTAGCAACCCCTTAGATAGGAATTACTTGTGTATGAAAATTGTGTGTAAACAATAACCCTTTGTGAATTACTTGCGCGTGTAAGATTAGAATTGCATTTTTTAGGATAAAGTTTAATAAAGGAATAATAAACAAGACTTCTAGAAACATTAGTAGAGGACTGGCACTCGAATCAACGAGGTTAAACCAGGCGTAAGGGGTGCCTAACACCTTCCCCTTACGTACCCACTATCCCGAACCTAGACATTAGGCTATGGTAATGACGGTTGTGGAAACTCTGTAAGGAGTAAGTTGTCATCCATGACCCTTGGAAGAAACACTGAATATGTCCCGGTTATTACCCGGGTGGCGACTTCTATCTATCTATGCCTTCATGGCATAAATCCTTAGTACCGTGGTAGTGTTATGGGAAGACGGTACTTACCAGTGGTTTGATTCTATTAGGATTGTATGAAGTGCATGTCTAGGAAATGCTGTCTAAGGAGGTGGTACTTAAGTGAGACCCTTATGACTCCACCATCTTTCCTGGGCATTACCTGGTGCATTTTATATAATTCTAATGGATGATATTTTGCCTCACGCCCTCCACCCTCACAGTTTGGGAACTCCATTGTGGACTAAATGGATAGTTACTCTAACATGTTTCTATTAGTCTAATATTATTCCTTTGTTAAACTTTTTGCATTGCACTACACTATCACACGGATCACCCTTACCCTTTTAGCCTCGTTAGTACTAGCCAAGGAGACCATGGTTCTACTCGAGCTATGACGAATTGGTGAATGCTAGCACCCCATGCCCGTACCTTTGAGTATATAAAAGAGCCGCAGCTCCGGCCATTGTGTTTAATGGACAAGCTCTCGCATGGATGACCCTTTTCCTACCCAATGAAGCCCATGAGCCATAGATTTCAACCCTAGGTACCCCGTAGATTTTTGTTGTGCTGGATTTATAACCTTACTATTTAAACCATAAGGTTTAGTGGTAGTTGAGATGAACCTAGGCCTATGCATAAACCCAATGTGTGTATAGGCCCAAGTCCATTTCAAAACCCATGTTAAGCAAGAGGATGCTTACTTATGGTTAAACTTTAAGGATATAAATCCTTTGTTTGTGAGGGAAGGATCGTCCTGTACCACCCCCTGTTGGTGTTTCCAGTGTACCATAGCCTAGGATAGATTTTTTTCTTACCCTGCACGTGAGAGTTGAAGGTATAAGGGGGCGAAGGTTCAGTTCTTGATATTTTTTTTTTGGTTTTGATTCAGTCTTTGGTCCGATTTTAGTTCAGTTTATATGGTCTGGTTTTGGTTCAGTTTTGGTTCTATTGGTATGGTTCGGTTTTGGTTTTATAAAAGTAAAGGCAAAAAAAAAAAAAAGAAAAAGAGAAAAAAATGGTCCATTCATGCATTGCATTCATGTACATAGCATGCTTAGGTTAACCCTTAAATCCTATTTTTTTGAGCAAACATAGCCTCAAAACACACCAAAGAGACTTTCAATCAGGTCACTTAGGTTAGGGAAGGGAAGAGACTAGTAAGGATTTCACCTGCACTACTTAAGATGGAAGAAACTATAGTCGTGCTTGATGAAATATTGAACGCCAAGATGTTTGAGCTAGAAGAGACAATTGTGGTCAACTTTAGAAAGAGGCCCCAAGGTAGGCCAATTAAGTGGCATTAAAGTTATTGAGGTTCAAATTGTGTCTCACACCCTAAGGAGATTTTTTCCAATTCAGCCATCCCTTATCTGAAGTTTTGGAGCGTCTCAAAGTTCAAAACCTCTTGTAGCTCTTAGCACCCAGACCACTACCAAATCCACTCCCACCTAGCTATGATATCAACCAATGTTGCTGGTCTACCAAGACCACAGTCATGACACCGACTGATGCTTTCAACTTAAGCATGATATCTAAGACCTAATTGATGCAAAAAGGATAATTGACCCATAAAATCAACCCAAAAGCCCCATGCCTAGCCAAAATTTCTACCTACACCAAGTCTCTATATGATCTCCATCACCCCAAATAACCCTAACAGAATTATTGACTTTATCCAACCCATCCAAAAACCCAATGAACTTATCCAACCCATCCAAAAGCCCAGTGAACCTATCCAACCAATCCAAAAGCCCAATGAACCTCAGTCTATAATGGTTGTTGACATTTGTGATAATTCTAGCTATGATGAGGGTCCTTTAGATGTTTGGACCAATTTTGATGAGGAGTTAGTTGCATTACAACTAGATGGTTTAGTTCCACTAGTGTCTGATTTTCAAGTTGTTGGGATCTATAAAAAATAGATGGATCTAAAAGTGGCTACTATAAAGAAAGGGATGAAGTTTTTTCTCAGCACAGGCCTAAGAGAAAGTATGGATGGTCTGGTGTCTTTTCTTAAGATGATGGGGCAGGTCACGAGTCATGGTTTGGGCTATGAGCCAATAGAAGAGGAAGAAGAGCCAAAGCCTCCTAAGTTCTTGAAAGAGGGGACAATTACCTTGACATATGATTAGGGGTAGCAGAAAATCAGTACCATTGATCTAAAGACTACATGAAAGCCAAGCACCTAAAGCTACACTCCTAAGTTTGAGTTTATCTTTTGTAATGCTCACAGTAATGATACTGATGTTTCCAATTCTGATGTACTTGATAAATATTTTGAGGCAAAGATCAATAACATGACCAGTCCTTTTGCTTACTTATTTGATGTTTATTTTAATAGGCAAATGCATGGCATTCATAATCATTTAAAATCAGTTTCTATTAATGCATCAAAATCGATCTCTATTAATTTGGGTACACCAAATAATCCTAAAGACATTAAGTTAGCTGAATATTTAACCTAAGAAGAAAGAAATAAAGTTATAGCCTTATTAATAAAGTACCAAGAAGCACATGCCTCGAGCTTAAAATCAGGTGATCGATTCCCAAGCCACACTGATGTCCGCATAGGAAAAGAGTGATCAAAAGTTGACTTAGCTAGTTATCCTAATGAGGAGTAAAATTTCATGCTATGAAGGATTAATAGTAGCACATGTGGACCTAGAGGGAGAAGGAAAATGATATGAAGACATAAGGAGGTCTCTGGAAGTGAAAGAATACTCGCAGTAAGCCTACAAAAGAGATAGAGCAGTAATTCATAGATTAGCCACTCAACTTACTTTAGCTGGGGGGCAATTCTATAAACTCTTATGTGTGATAGAAAAATAGGCTGAGTAAATAATGAAAGAAGTACATGCAGGAATGTGTGGTCCTCATATGAATGGAAAGGTTCTAGTTGAAAAAAAAAATGTTCGAAATATATAAGGATTGGCATAAAAAACTCTTTTATGTTCTTTAAGGTTATCGTAGTACTACAAAGACATCCACGAGGGCAACCCCATTCTCTTTAGTGTATGGGACTAAAGTAGTGTTATCCATTAAGCAAGAGGTCAAATCCTTAAGAGTGATGCTAGAAGCTAAGATCCTAGAAAATGAGTGGGCCTAGAAGAGATATGAAGAACTAGCTTTGATTGATGAAAAGAGGATGTAAGCCTTGTATCATATGCAGGCTTATCAGAGGAAGATAGCTAGAGCCTTTAATAAGAAGGTGAAGCCAAGAAAGATCAAAGAGGGATACATGGTTTTGAAACAAGCTCAGCCCATTCCTTTTTGATTTAAGAGGAAAGTTTATCCAAGCTAGGATGGTCCATACATAGTCAACAAAATCTTACCACTGTAAGAATATTAGACTTGGATGGGAATAAATTTCAAGAACCAGTCAATTTAGACAGGCCTAAATGGTACTTTGTGTGAGATAGGCCCGCTAGGCTGAAAACCTGCAAAAGGCGGTCTAGGCAAAAGTGAGGGTAAAAAAAAAAAGAACGAAAGAAAAAAAAATGAAAAGAAAAAAAACAGAAGAAAAGAAAAGAAAAAATGCTAGATTGAAAACCTGCAAAAGGCAGTCTAGGCAAAATGAGAGATGAGAGAAGATCTGGATGGAAAACCTGAAAAGGCCATTCGGCAGGTTATAAAGCTTATTTATAACTTTGAAAGGTTAGAAATTTGGCAAAACTAAATGTAAGAGGGAGTAATGGTGTACCTAAATAAATAAAGAAGTTTTTATTGCATTGACTAGGGATGGGTTTTATTTAATTATGATCGCGAATGTTTGTGTCTTGAGGGATACATCAAATGATTAAGTAATTGAACTGCATTGTTTTGATTTAATCTATGTCTTCTGAGCATGACAAGATAGGTGCTTGATATGAATGCCCTGGTAATTGTCTAATTTCAAAAAAAAAAAAAAAGCTCGCTAGGTGGAAAACCTGAAAGGGCCGCTTAGGCAAAAGTTAGAGCAAGCCCGCTGAGATGAAAATCCAGAAGGAAATTTCAGGCAAAAGTTAGGGCACAGAGAATAGAGTTCATGGAAGAGAAATGAGTCAAGGCAGAACCATGGGGGTAGAGAAGAAAAAAGAAAAATCAGAGGGCAATTGTATTGTGACCTTAAGGAAGTCTTTTCGGTGAATAATTTTCCTCAAAAAATTTTGAGGCTAAAAGAAAGTTTTGCAAAAAGAGGTCTCTCAGAGGACTAAGTTTTTTTTTAGAATCTCTAGCAAAATCAGCATGCCCATGATAGGAAGCAGCATACAAGAAGCACAAAAATCACAAAAAGAGTTTTGAGACCCAATCATCTCAATTTTTTCAAATCATGAAATAGATATTTTTTTGTAAGTCCTTAGACGTTGTTTAGGGCGCATGACATAGTTGTGTAAGGCATAGAAGAACATGCATCAACATGTCACCTGTGGGTGTGTAAGGCATACAATAACATGCATCACCACAGTTTCAAGTGTCGAACTACGAGGGGGTCTGATTCTTCCTCAGGATAGCGAGGGGGATACATAGGTAGTTTAGGACTGCGGTCCTAAATACGAACCCACAACATTTCATGACAGATGTTTTTTGGTAAGTCCTTAGACGTTGTTTAGGGCACATGGCATAGTTATATAAGGCATAGAAGAATATGCATTAACATGTCACCTGTAGGTGTGTAAGGCGTAAAAGAACATGCATCACCACAGTTTCAAGTGTCGAACTACGAGTGGGTCTGATTCTTCCTCAGGATAGCGAGGGGGATACGTAGATAGTTTAGGACTGCGGTCCTAAATACGAATCCACAACATTTCAAATCACACAGTTGTCATTGTCATGAGACCGTAGCTAGTCTCATGACACAGAGTGTATCGACAGAGCAAGATGCACTCAATTTTCACATGACACAGTTATCACTGTATGAGACCGTAGCTAGTCTCATGACGCAGAGTGTATCGACAGAGCAAGATACACTCATTTTTCACATGACACAGTTATTACTATTATGAGACCATAGCTAGTCTCATAAGATAGAGTATGTCGAGCGAGTAAGATGTACTTGATTCTCATAGCCAATGTTTCATAGTTATTAGAAATTTAAGTTTCACTTTGACAAAAGTTGAGCAATGCATTCACATTGATTTTAAATTTCGCCAAGGTGGGGGGCAAACTATAAACCCCTTATTTTGTGATGAGTATGTGCATTGAGGCTGTGGGAAACCCGATGATGAAAAAATTATATGACTGTAAGATGTAATTGGAGGCATGGAGCTGAATTATTAATTTTGTGGCATGATCTTGAAAAATAATAATAATAATAATAATAAAGTTTTGGGGAAATTAATTTAATTAAATTTAAATAAAATTTTATTTTGTTTAAATTTAATATGGGTAGTTCTTAAATGAATCTAACTAAGTTTAATTGGGCTCCATGGGCTTAAGAAATCCTAGTTAGGAATTTTAAATGGGACCCATTTAATTATTTTCTAAAAATTAAAATAATAAAATATCTCTCTCCTCCTTGGCCCCACTCTCTTTCTCACTCCCTATTGGTGCCTTCCATTTTTTCCTGTATTCCTATTGGTTGAAACACCTCACCCATATCCCAATCTTATTCGAATTCTGCAATCGTAGTTATTTAAGTCATCTAAACTTTATCACCCTAAGACTTTAAACCCTACCACACCTCTTCCTCACTCCCTATTAGTGCCTTCCATTTTTTCCTGTCTTCCTATTAGTTGAAATACCTCACCCATATCCCAGTCTTATTCGAATTCTGCAATCGTAATTGTTTAAGTCATCTAAACTTTATCACCCTAAGACTCCAAACCCTATCACACCTCTCTCCCAAAACCCTATAAATACCCTACTAGAGAAGGGAAGAAAAGGAGGATGGGAGGAAAGAGGAAGAGAAAATTCAGAGCTATAGGAAATTTAGAGATATTCAAGACTCTTTGAGTTCTTCCTTATTTTTTCTTTTCTTCAAGAAGATTTTCATACAAGATTTCTGAAAGGTCAGTTTTTATTGTTTTCTTTTCAAGATCTATGCCACACAATATTTTAATTCTATGCTCCTTGTCTTCAATTTATTTTATATGTTCATATTGATCATGTAATCATGTTTAATTTGAGGGGATACACAACTCTGCACATGTTTAGTTTCTGTCTCTCGTATTTTTATTATTTTTCTTTATTTTATGAAATTTGTAAAAATTATATTCATATTCTACACGAAATTCCATTAATTTTAGGCTCAAGAATCACTAAAAAAGCTTTAATATTTTGTAAGTTATGACTGTTTGAAGTTAGGGTTCCTGTAAAATCTGATTTGCAGGATATCCGACTTGTGGAGCCCATATCTCCATTGTTCCTTAATATTTTTGTGCAAATCTAGTGTCTAAAATTAACTTCAGAATCTTATGAATCTTTTCCAATTGGCTTTGCATTCAAATATGTTGTGGTTAATGAGTTATGAATTTTACAAAAAAATAGTACGATTCTGTCACTTAGAAAAGTTACGATTTATGTAGACCATTCGGCTAGGGTTTTGCTTTGATTTATAAATTTTATGATCTTTTATGATATGTAGGCTATCTTCTGTAATTTTTTATTATTTTTAGGCACGTATAACTATTTTTAAAAAATCAGATTTCTTGCTACCGTTAATATGCCAGAATTTAGAAATTGTATATTTATGCATGTTCTTGTATTTTCTTAGGTTTTAATTGATATTTGATCTATTTTTCTGTGTTTTTTTAATTCAAGAAGTGTTATGAAATGTTTGGATCATGTTAGAAGACTTGGACTATTAGGTAGTTGTAACTAATTAGGAGTCTTAACCCTTTAGGAGACTAGAGTTAGAATCCAATGTAAATTGTTATTAATATTTTCTTTATTTCTTTTATTTTCTTTAGTTTCTTTATTTTTTTATTACAAACAAAATTGGTAAGTAGCCCTAAGGTAAGTACCAAAGAGGGCATTTGCGTGGAGCTTATATGGAGCTAAACGGGAGTAAGCCAGGGATATCATTGCCATACTAGAAGAGAAGACCCTTTTTTAAGGGTAGCTTGTCCCAATGGCAACTACATTTACCAACAGGTAAGTAGCTCTAAACTTCTCGAATAACTATTGGCATGAAATTGTAGTAATAATAGAACTTTTATTTGGTAAATTAAAATTAACTTTATTTTTAATTTAACTGACTTTTACATGTAATTAATTTAAATAAATACTTTGTAAATTAAAATTAATCTTGTTTGTAAATTAAACTAACATTGACATGTAAAATAAATTTAATTTAACACTTAGTAATTGTAAAATAAATCTGCATGATAGAAATCTTTATTAGGTTGTAATTGTTTGGGCCTTATGTGATATTAGAATAAATTATACATGTACAAAATTAACTTAGTTCAATTATCCTTAGGGTAACTTGGTGAAAATTAATTAATTAGGTTAAATAGAAATGTAGGGTTATTTGAAATTGAATTTATTTGTAAATTAAATCCTCAATAATAAATTAATTTTAGTTATCTGGTAAATATCATTTAAATAATTAGCAACCCCTTAGATAGGAATTACTTGTGTATGAAAATTGTGTGTAAACAATAACCCTTTGTGAATTACTTGCGTGTGTATGATTAGAATTACATTTTTTAGGATAAAGTTTAATAAAGGAATAATAAATAAGACTTCTAGAAACATTAGTAGAGGACTGGCACTCGAATCAACGAGGTTAGACCAGGCATAAGGGGTGCCTAACACCTTCCCCTTACGTACCCACTATCTCGAACCTAGACATTGGGCTATGGTAATGACGGTTGTGGGAACTCTGCAAGGAGTAAGTTGTCATCCATGACCCTCGGAAGAAACACTGAATATGTCCCGGTTATTACCCGGGTGGCGACTCCTGTCTATCTATGCCTTCGTGGCATAAATCGTTAGTACCGTGGTAGTGTTATGATTCTATTAGGATTGTATGAAGTGCATGTCTAGGAAATGCTGTCTAAGGAGGTGGTACTTAAGTGAGACCATTGTGACTCCACCATCTTTCCTGGGCATTACCTGGTGTATTTTATATAATTCTAATGGATGATATTTTGCCTCACACCCTCCACCCTCACAATAGCCATACGACCGGCCATGTTATATGGTAGTGAGTGTTGGCACTGAAGGAGTTATATGTGTCTAAGATAAGAGTTGCGGAGATGAGAATGTTAAGGTGGATGAGTGGCCATACTAGACTAGATAAAGTCCGTAATGAGAATATTAGAGAAAAGATAGGAATGGTGCCAATTGAGGATAAGTTGAGAGATGGGAGATTGAGGTAGTTTGGTCATGTGAAGCGTAGATATACGGAGGCTCCAGTTAGACAAGTAGAGCACATTAGGTTAGAGGATAGAAAGAAAAGAAGAGGTAGACCTAAATCGACTTGGAGGAGAGTAGTACAACATGACCTAGAAGCATTACACATTTCCAAGAATTTAACCCAAAATTGTTTAGGGTGGAGAAAAAGAATCCATATAATAGACCCCAAATTTTTGGGATAAAGGTTTAGTTGAGTTGAGTATTATTATTTCTTAGCCTCTTATTCTCCATTAATTCTATTTTACCTTTTTTCCTTCAAACAAATTCACAATTACTAACTTCTAGTTTTAGAAATTTAAATTATTGGACAAAATTATCAAATGAAAATCTAGTACATTTCTCTCGTTTTTTATTAATTTTTATCAATTAGAAATTTTAGTGGCTTTTACTATTGTTGGAATCTCTTCTTTGCCAAAATTACATCATACTCAAATTAGAAAAAAAATTTTTTCTTTCTTAGATTACAACTATAACATTTATTTTGTTTGATCTATAATTTTAATTAATTTATTTTTTATTATCACTTTAAAAATTTAAAATTTTAATTTTAGATCATCAATTTATTGTAAATTCAATAATTCCTTATATTAAGTATTTATTATATTTTTTAATTAACAACAATTCTATTTAATTTTTAGCAGTCAATAATTTTTAGCAGTCAATTTTATTAAGAGAAAAAAAAAATTTCTTTTATCAATTTACATTTATTTTATATGTGTTACTTTTACAGATTATATATTTTATTTAGGCTCTTAAATTTAATTTCTGCGTTTGTTAATGCTTAAACTATAAGAATGTTTATTCTCTATTAAAAGACAATGTAACGCATGCAAGGTTTTTATCCCTTCATTAAATCCACTATTTCCAAACGAAAATTCCCCTTTATTTACCTTTTAATTATTTAACTATCATTAATAAGTGATGTAAACAGGGAATAATTATTTAAATAATGTGTTTTTAAAAATATTTTGTTAACACCTCGAATTTTTAAATAATTATTTTATATGTAAGTTATAATATTTTACTTTATTAAATATTATGGAAATTAAATTTGAATTTCTAAATTTTTAAAATCGGCTTTGATTTTCTTAAGGCAATAAATTTTATCTATTTTTAAAAATTAATTTAAAGACCACGTGATAAATTTAAAAATATATTTGGACTCAAAATTTTTTGATTTTTTTGTAATTGTTTTAAAATTTTTGGATCTCTTTTTAGGTCCCAAAGCAGAGTAAAAAAAATTTAATTTCGTATACCCTAAATCGAATCGACCGAATCGAGCTGGACCGTTTGAATCGGACTAGCTTTTCTTATTTTTCTTCTCCCTTCTCCTGCGTCCTCGACCACCTCCCCTTTCCTCTTCATTTCTCTCTCCTCTCTCCTTCCTACTGCCGGCCACCACCTCGCCCTCCTCTCCAGCTCCTTGATGCACTACCAGACCTCCTCCCCACTGTTGGCCGCTGCCCCAAACGCTAGAAAATCTGGCTTGAAACTCCCTCACGCAAAGCTCATGACTTTTTATTTTCCCATCCAAAATTCGGCCAATCCGGCTGGGTCTTATGTCCATTTTGTTCTACTCTCTGAGAGCTTTCCAAATATACAAAGAACACAAATTTTTATTGAGCAGTTTCTTCGATTTAAGCTTAGGAAGTTTTAGCCAATTTCAATTTTTGAGCTAAATTTCTCCCAAATTGGGAATCCCACAATAATTCCGAGAGTACCGGCATGCTCCACTCGGTGAGAGCTTCGCAGTGATATAAATTTCAAACTTTTTTGACATAAAAAATCTTATGGGTCCTACAAACTTTGTAGTATATTTTTGAGCCTTAAATGAGCTTATTTAATTTCATAAAAATTATATTCTAACTCTTAGTGTTGTAGACTTCGGGTAGGTACCTTTGTTTCGCAAAAATTTCACTGGCGACCAGATCTACATTTTCAGGCCGGACAGATGAGCCGCCAGAGCCACTTTGGAAACGAGTCGAAATTATTCTCCTTGCCACCATTTTCAGATGCCTTGGACATGTTTAAAGCATTAGAATCGGCATAGGTAAACCTGAACTTCAAGTTCCCTTATTTACCTAGTACCAGGTTTAGAATAAAAATCCATAAAATATTCGTAGGTGGCTAGAAAATTATAATTCCTTTTGCAATAGTCTTATAGCTTTGTTAAGGACTACAGAGCAAATTTTAGAATTTTTAGAGCTAGTTTGAATGACTTTTACAAAATATCAATTTTAATCCTTATAATTGAATTGTCGGACTGTCTGAGATTTGTTTGGATTGGAGGGCCTAGGAGGGGCCAGGTGATGTTATTGAGTTGACTTGTGACTTTGGAAATGTAATTTGAGCTATTTTATAGGTTGGCTAAGTCCTAAGTACAGGAAAAATTCTATCAAATTTCCAGAATAAATTAGGGTATCTTTTGACTATTTAAAGTCTTATTTTGAGTTACTGCTGATAAATTTATAATGTAATTATTTAGGTGATCAAAGTCAGCCATCCTCCTTCACTCAGCCGTCACAGTGATTCCCAGTGTACTGTGAGTAGATATTGATTTTATTTATAATTTCAATATTATTATACGTACAAGGCATGCTCATGTATTTACTTATAATTATATGCATATAGCTATTATGAGAACACTTTGTATTGCATTATTATTTGATGAAATTGATGTGGAGTGTTGCCTTAGGGTAATTTGAAGCTATAAGCATGTGTCAGTGTGCATGAGGTTTGGTACTGGATATGGGTAGGACGGGCATGTAACACCCTCATACTAAGTAGTTCCATACATTCTATTATTCCAATGACTAATGTCTGTCTGGATAGCTAGAATGTCTGGAACTAAACTTAAATCACATAGAGAAGTCATAAACAAAAGTAATAAAGATCAAATGAGGTTGGATGAAAATGAGAGTAATGAAGCATAAATAGGTTAAATGAGCCTAGGTCCTAGCGATGAGTGACCTACATGAGAAGCGACTATAAATTCAATTGCTACCCTAAATTCATGTAGGACCTTATGGAGACCTTAATAAAGGAATTATTTAGAAATTATTGGGAAATTAAAATCAAAGAAATGAAAAAAAAAAGAAGAAGTACAATTAAGTGAATCATAACCTAAGGACTCATTGGGTATTATTGAAAAAGATGGATTATAACCCGATGAGAGGCATTTTGGTCAATTCACTCCTAAAATTGACTTTTAACCTAAATTTCCATTAAAATGAGTGAGACTAAGATATTGAAATAAGAATTAATTAAGTATTATGTGTAGGGACAAATTAAATGGGATATAAATGGAATTAAAGCAATTGTATAAAAATTAAATAATTAAAATTTTAATTTACATATTTAAATTAAGGATAATCATCTATAAATAAGACAAAAGACATAAAAAAAATCATCTTCTTTACTCCTTTGGCCGGCTCCCACTTCCCTCTCTGTCTTCACTAATTTTCCTCCATTGTTAAACATTCCTAAGCTATAGAAACCCCAATTTCTTCTATAAATTCCCTAAAAAATTTATAGAAAACCTCTAATTAGCTTATGTTTAAAAGAGTAGAAAGAAGAGAATCAAGAAAATCTTAAAGAATTTGAAGGCTGAGAAATCTCCTGTAACACCCCTATATTCGGTAGTGCGTTCTACCGTTCTAGTGACCAGTGTCTATCCGGATAGCTAGGATGCCTAGAACTACATCTAAATGTTAGTGAGAATACACAAAATAATGAAATACAAGAAAGGAAAATACAAAAAAAATAAAGAAAAAATAATAGCAATGAAATGTAACCAAGTTAAACGAGCCAAAAATCATAGCGATGGGTGACCGCACCGGAAAGTTGCAGCGAGGACCGTTGACTAGCCCTGCACTGTGAGGAACCCTGAAAAATATTTTTTAGACTTAAATAAACATATATTGAAGTATAAATGTCATTAGAAATATCAAAGAAAAATTAATTAATTAGTACAGAGAAAAATGAGAAATCGAGAAAATGACAAAACTCGGTGTTACCGAAAAAGTGGGAATACAACCCGAATAGGGGCATTGTGGTCAATTGACACCTCGAGTTGCCTTTTGACCTAAATGTCCATTAAAAATAAATGATATTGCACTTAGGAAATGCCATAAAAATTAGAAGTCTATTACATAGAATAAATGAAGGAAATCTAAGGGATGTAATTGAAATTAACTAAAGTTGATTATTATAATGCTTAGGATGATTAGTGGAGCACTATGGGATTAAATAAACCTTTAAGTGGACAGATGTAAAAGCCATTTGGGACAGAAGATGAACTCATCTTCAACTTCTCAAAATAATGGCCGAATGGAACTCCATGGAAACTCCATGGCCGAAACATGAACAACCACCATGCACCTCCATTCAAGCCCTCATTTCACCTCAACTTCTTCATTAAAGCTTGCCTACACAACTTGGTAAAGAGATTGGCAGCAAGAAGGAAGGGTTTTGATGAGTTTTTAACAAGCTTTAAATTAAGTAAGTGCTCATTTCCTCTCCTTGTCTTCATTAAACTTTGAGTGGATGTTGTGGGTAGTTGATTTGTGGAAGAATTTTTGAAGTTTGATGAATTAGTGGAAATGTGCATTTTGGCAGCCATGGAACCTCAATAAGAACAACTTATTCTTTCATGTAAATAGTGGTTTGAATGATGATTTAAATGTTTAATTGTATTGAAGTTGAATTCCATGTGTAAGGTTTGAATTATAAGCTTGAAAAGTGAAAGTGGAAATTGATGGGTATGTGTAAACTTGTGGCAGCCTTATGAAGAAGATCAAAATGTGTTGTTTCATGGTTTGTTTTATGGAATTATATTGTTGAATTATGTTATTTTGGATGGCAGCATGTATGTGTGTATAAAGGTTTGAATTTGGACATGTAAATGAGGTGCATTCATGTGTTTAATTGTTGTAATTGGACTTGGAAAATTCTAGGTTATAGTGTGTATATTGAGAATGATTATAAGCTGCCAAAATGACCAAAAATGTATTGTTAAATGTGTTAGTGGTAAGGTACAAAACAGAAATGACATGGAAGAGTTAACTCGATAAGCATAGGATGTGTAATTGATGAGTGATGAACAATGTGTAATAGGGCAGTATATGTTTTGGCTTAGAACCTTAAGTGTGTGGCTCTAATTGGTATGAGACCAATTGGAGGTGAAACTAGGCACAAAATGTGCCAACTTTCATGAAGGAAGCTTACCAAAATTCTGCCTTGAAGATAACTTGAAAAATGACCAAATCCGGATTAGTGCTTTGAAAGCCTAAAAATTGACCATTTGGGCAGCAGTTGGTTTTTTGACCATAACTCACTCAAAATAGGTCCAATTGATCTGAAATTTTTATCATGAATAGTTTAGACATATATCTACAATTCTTATGAGGACACCAACACCCAGAAATGATCATAAGCAAGTTAAATAGCTTGCACACGTTCAGGTACCAAAACTGGCCGAACCAAAAGTGACCTAAAAATGACCTAAAGTTACCATTTTGGTACATTCTCTCCAGCATTGGTAAATTGACCATAACTTGGTCTACACAACTTAGAATGACCTGAAATTTTATCCCACGTGCAATAAGACATAGACCTACAAGTTTGTAGTTTGGACTGAAACCCGAAAACTGAGGGAACTAGGTCATCCGGCTAGGTCAAATTAGTATACCGAAATCCAGCAAATTGCAATAAAATGCAATATACTTGAAAATGAATTTGGTAACATGTACCAGCACTAAAAGGCTATTAAATGTGATATATTGGTAAAATTAGAATTGACTCACTTAGAGCGCATCAAGGGTCAATATTATAGGTTGACTAATGAAATGAATTGAAGGGAATAGTACTAAGAAAATTTAAATATTGAATTTTATTGTTAGAAACAAATTCATTGAGTACTGAAACACTTTAAATTGTGTGTTTCAGTTGAAAAGGATATTGAGAAGCATAAGAAACACTGAGTCAGGGCCAAGAGGCATATATCAGAGGTTTGTGCACAATAGTTATTTCTTTTGAATTTTTCAATTGAAATAAACTATGATTATTTGTATGTTATTGTTTTAAATTGTGTTTGTGCACAATAATTTTGATTTCTTATTTTCTACTTAAAAATTTATTTGAACATTATAGTTTTAAATTGTGTCTGTGTACAATACTTTTTATATTCACTGCTTTTATCAGAAAATTTATTTGGAGAATTGAGTTATGAATAATTTTTTATTGTTTTGACTTTGGGAATTTTTTATTGTATTGCCTACTTTGCAAATGGAAATTTTGAGATAAAATATAATTTGTGGTTTGTATGAAATATTTAAATATCGTGATTTGGAATTGTTTTGATTCACACTTGGCATGACAATATTACTATTTTCCTCCTCCATTTATGGGGTGAGTGTGACTATTTTCCTCCTCCATCTATGGGGTGAGTGTGATTATATTCCTCCCGCTTTGACTTGTCAGTCGGAGGTGAGTGTGGATGAGTACTCATTATTTAGGTAGCTTCCTCCCTCATTGATTTTGATTATTGGAGTGAGTGTGTCTTGTCGTGGTGTACAACACGTCATGTGCGGAAAAATTATGTCATGGCCTAAATTGTGTTATCAATTGGCAACACTGTGTTATTCAGTTATTTGATCAAATTGTGTTATTGATTGGCAAAACCGTGTTATTCATTTATTTCATCAAATTGTATTATTGATTGGCAAAACTGTGTTATTCAGTTATATGGTCAAATTGTATTATTGATGGGCAAAATTGTATTATTCAGTTATTTGATCAAATTATGTTATTGATTGGCAAAACTGTGTTATTCAGTTATTTGATCAAATTTGTGTTATATGAACTTTGTAAATTGTGAAATGGAATTGTGAATTATTTGATTTGTGAATTGTCAATAAAAGATTTATATATCACATTTCAAATTGTTATTGTGCACCACTAAGTAAATTTTACTCAGCAATAGCTTTTCATTGCTGTCGCAGGTAGACAGACTGACAGGGCAGTAGACTAGGCTGCTAATACTATATTGAGAGTTCATCGGGTATATTGAGTATACCATATTTTTGCATTTTGTATTGTAATGTATGTTCACTGTATGTATATATTGTTCTTGGTTTTGAGCAGTTGTAAATTAAAATTATACATTAAAATTGTAAACTAAATTTGTAAATTATTTTGGCTTGTAAATATTGTGATATATTTCTTTTATCTCGGTTCTTGGAAACACTTAAATTGGTTGTTGAACTTGTGTTGATAATGTTTGAGAAATTTATTGTGTTGAACAAATTGTTGGAGTTTGAGATTGAGGAATTATATATTTGAAGTGCTTTTTACAGGTTTTTGAAGAACTGTTTTATTCAAAATATAGATGGCACTCTGCCAAAATTTTTACAGAAATTATTAATACTTCAAATGTGTTATTTGGTTTCACTTCAGTTAAAATTTTTTTTAACACCTATCAATAGTGCTCACCACTGTAAAAAGAAGTAAGAAAAGTTTTAAAATCCCTTGTAGTGTATTTAATGGGTTATCAGTAGACGAAGTTGGTAATTCATTAGGTATACTACGGGATCATGTTATGCCTTATGGAGGGGTAGGGTGTGACATCTCCATTAGAGGTAAGTCACCTTACTAACTTAAATTGTCATGTATTTATTGAATTAAGCTTGAATATGGGGAAATTACATGAGGAAACATGAAAGTCATGCATGAATGAAGGGGAGGGAAATTCGGCCAGCCTTGGTAGGAGAGGCTTTGGTGCTTTGGTTGGGATTAAACATGATTGTTGATGTTGTATGCTGAGATATGTAATAATTATATTATTAAAATTGATTGGAATGGTTGAAATTGAAGTTAAGTAATTAGGGTTTTAGAGAAATTAGGGTTTTTGGGTTATAAAGTGCAATTGATGTTTTTAACATTGAATTATGGTCATTTGGGGTGAATTGATTATGAATTGATGTTGGTTGGTGGAAGTAATTAAGGGAAGTGACAATTGAATCTTGGTGTTGAATCTGGACAACTTTTTCTAGTGTACATAAATGCTCATAAATTGAGCTACACAACTCCAATTGGTGTAAAACTAATTAGAAATGAAACATAAGACATAGGGCTAATACTTTTATAAAGATACCCTACCCAGAAAATGACCATAAGTTACCCTAATTAAGGCTTGAATCTAGAATTGTAATTCTGGACCTAATAGAAATGACCAAATGAATAATACTTAGTAAATTAAGCATAACTCACTCTAGGAAACTCCGATTTAGGTGATTCTTGAACCTATGGAAACCTGATATAAAGAAGAATAGTTTACCTAAAGATCAATGTGACACCCCTCACCCGTCTACTGTATAGCCAAGCAAGAAGTACCACATTCGGTGCCGAAGCACCCTATCTTGTCTTATCATGTCCATTGTAAACTTTTAATATCATTTAAAAGCATGTAATCCATGTGTAGAAATTTTTTTATTTTTATATAACTTATTTCTATGGAGACTCGGACAGAGCCTCCTCTATTTTATTAACATTTGGTGGGTTCCACTAATCACCTGTTAACTTGTTCATATTCATTTTATACATTTTCATTTCATATTTTCCTTTATCATATCATTCACAATTATTTATGAGATCTTAAAAAGTATCATCTATTGCATTCATATAAAAATTCATAGATAATAAATTACAAGTTTTCATTACAATCTCAAAGTTTAATTACAATTCAAAATGAAATACATCATGTTTTTATATACAATGAGCAAAAGAACAAAATCTAGACATACATGGGCCCTACCAATAAAATACAAAAGACTGAGGTGACTCTGGACGGTGGCAGATTTGGTCAGAGCTCTGTCAGGGCACTACTGGTGCTGCTGCTGCGGCTGCTCGGACTGGTCTCCAATACCTACGCGATGGAAAACCAACGCGCTAAGCATAACGCTTAGTGGTGCATAATTTATAATAACAATAACTAAACAATTGAAATAATAATGGCAATTCATAATTTCTGGGTCTTTTACATTTTTATTGCACTTTGGAAACAATTAAAATTATTGGGATATTTTCTATTTACTTATTGTATTATCGGTGCCCAAGAAACCTATAACAAATTATAAAAGCTGGATACATGGGAGTATACTAGTTAGACAGCCATATATCTATCCAGTATACGTCGGTCATGTCAGGCATAAAGCTTGCGGGTAGGCATTTAAGCCAGATATAATATTGGGCACCATGGCCAACGGGCAGGTATAAAGCCTGTAGAACAATCATGTTAGACAGATTTTATCCGTTAATGATTATTCCTGTGGGCAGTATTGCTATCTGTAGTCCCTAATTGGTATACCAATTGATCCAAACTAAATAAATAAGTCTAGGCAAACTATGGGCAATTAAACATTATAACTTATTTACTTGAAATATTCATGTCACTTTATTGTGGAAAAATAGGTCCCATATACCCCTTTCATGTGGTTTAGTGTTTAATGGCTTGTTAGGGTTAAATTCCTACCATAGGATAATTTATCTCATAAACTTTTCTTTATGTTCAGTTTTTGTATCTTACTTTTACCTATCCATTTGATCAGCTTGTAGCCACTGTTGGGCCACACTTCCTTCATGGAAGTTGTTCCCCTATGTCTTATCTTTATTTTCCCTTTTGAATCATGTCAATTTAATTTTTAAAACTCAAGTTATGGTCGGGTAACCATAACTGACTCATTTCGAGATTCTGGTTCCTTAACTAGGTAGCTTTTGGACTTAAATTTTACCTAATTAATGGAACATGTTGCAATCACTTTTAGGCATAGTGATCTTCATAGAAACTGTTGCGCTATGTCTTATGGTCACTTAGAATTTTTAATCACAATTTTTCAAGTTTTGTGGAATTATTTATGGCCAATTAACTGACCTAGACTCATGTACTCTGTGCCAACTGGTGTTCAATTCAGGTCAGTGACTACAGGTCACATTTTGAGGTTCTTTCATTCATAATTTGAGGTAGGTTTCTAAAACAAAGTTGTAGCCCTATTTCTTATGTTTCTGGAAAGGTATAGCTCATCCCAATTGGATTTTTCTAGTGAGAGATATGACTAAAAGACTATTCTGGGGTCAAGTGAAGTTTGGTCAGATTCTAGGTTTTGATACAGTGACTTATTCTAACTATTTGACCTAGTTCTCTTGATTTCTGTGTGTTGGTCAAAATACCAATTTTGTAGGTCTGTGTCTTGTAGACATTTTTCCACTAGTTTCATTATATTTGAGTTTTTGTAGACTAAGTTATGACCATTTTGCCAAAACTGGTAGGGTAAGTTTATGTCCAGCAGTTTCTGGGCAACCTAATTTTGGACAATTTTGTGACCCAAATTGGGCCAGCAATTTGGTTTGGTTTTTAGCATTTCTTGGTTCAGTGGTCCTCCTGAAAATTGTAGCCCTATATCTAAGCTTTCCAATGGTATCAAATTTCGGTCATTTGGACCAGTATAGAGGGAGTTATGACCAATTCATTTGGTCATTTTCTGGGTTTTGTGCAGGGTCATCCGTGTAACACCCTCACTTTAGATAGTCCGTACATTCTACTGTTCCGGTGACCAATGTTTGTCCGGACAGCTAGAATGTCTGAAACTATTTGTAAACTAGAGTGAGGAGTCATAAATAACCCAAATAATGGTAAGGAAAAATTTAGAAAAATTTAAGAAATAAAATACAATGAAGTTAAATGAGTCGGTACCCTAGCGATGTGTGACCTTAACGGGAACTTGCTGTCTTCACAGCTAGAAGCCCTAAACTCGAGGAAAAATCTATGAAATAATTTTTGGGACTCCAGAGAAGTGTTATTGAGGTTTCGATGGCATTAGAATGCCAAGAAAATGCTTAGAAAATTTTATTAATAAGTACAGACGATTTTGGCTCAAAAAGCCAAACGGAGGAAATTTTGGTCATTTCGTCTTTAGAGATGATTTTTAGCCAACTTGTCCAGTTAAATAAATAATTTATATGACATAAAATATGAATAAATATTGCCAAAAATTGAATTGAAATTAGGTAGAAAAGAAAAAAAAGGAAAATGAAGGAAAACATGAATTATGACATCATTATGATGTCATTAAAAAGAGCTCCTCCAATCACCTTTCAATAACCACCCTTAAATCAATTAAAAGGAAGAAAAATGAGTTAAAAATCAAACAAATTCTGTTCTTCTTCTCCAAAAGAATCGGCAGCCTCTCTCTTCTCTCTCAACCTCCATTGAAACTCATTTCACAAGCTTGATTCCCACCTTATTTCACCACAAAATCCTAACCTCTCTTCATTAAAACTTCACCCACACCTTAAAGTACCTCTAGGCAGCCATTAGAAAGAGAAAGAGTGGAGTTTTCAAGTCTTGGAGATTGGCTAAGTCAAGGTTAGTGCCAATTAATCTTTAAAACTTTGTGTATACATCATGTGGAGTATGAATTGAGTGTGAAATTAAGAGAATTTAAACAAATTTTCCATGATTAATTTCTATAAATTTCGGTAGCCTTAGGGTACATTAGGGTTTCATTGATTATATTGAATTATAGTTGTACATGGCTACTATTGAACATGAATTTGATGTCTTAATTCATTGATTGCATGTATATGGAAAATTGAAGTTATTGGAGTTAGGGTTTGGGAAACCAAATTTGGGATTTTGCTCATGTATTAGTGAAAGGAAGTTCTAATGGTCAATTAGTGACCATTTGGTTATGTTTGATTAGGAAATGAAGTGATTTGTTCCATGGGAATTGAGGTTAGATGTGCTGCCTTGAGTGACCTGCAGGGCTAGATATGTGTCCAGCAAGTTTAGGTAGCTATAACTGAAGTTGTGTAGGTTCAATTGGTGCAAGGTCAATTGGACATGAAATTAGATACATAATGGCACAACTTTAATGAAGGAACCCTGCCCTGAAAACCACAATAGACTGACCTAAAAATTTACCAAATCTGGGTAATTCACAATCTACCTGGGTAAAATGACTAAATGAATAGTGTTCATTCATTTAGTCATAACTCAGTGTAGAAAGGTCCAATTGACCTGAAATTTATATCAATAAAAAGCTTAGACAATTTAGAACAACTTTTATGCGGAATACAAACTCTAATTCTAGACTTAACCATATGAAATTGTTGGCCAAAATTGAGACACCAAATCTGACAGAACCAAATTTGCCCAGAAAATCTGGGTAAAGACCAATTTGGCCAGTTACGGTTAATTGACCATAACTTGAGGTAAAAAACTCCAAATGGAGTGATTCAAAAAATTAAAGAAGACACAAAAAGGAACAACTTTGATGAAGAGAATTTTGTCAAATTTCCACTGTAACAATGACCAATGGAATAGTAAACTTAAGGTATAAAATTTGAAAATTTTGAATAACATAAAATAAGCTTTGAAATGGTATTGGAAATCAATACTGTCACATCTTATCCCTGGTAAGGCATGAC
Source organism: Hevea brasiliensis (assembly GCF_030052815.1). Taxonomy (NCBI): domain Eukaryota; kingdom Viridiplantae; phylum Streptophyta; class Magnoliopsida; order Malpighiales; family Euphorbiaceae; genus Hevea; species Hevea brasiliensis. The sequence continues at coordinate 25,499,394 of NC_079505.1, forward strand.
ATATTCCCGTAGCATACCTAATGAATTACCGAACTCCACCTACCGATAACCCATTAGTTATGCTACAAAAGATTTTAAAACAAATCATAGCTTTTTATCTTATCAATTCTTTTGCGGAAAACTGCATGAGAATAGTTAAAATTCAATATAAACATTCATTGGAATTATTGATAGGCTAAATATTGCAAAGGTTACATTTCCATAAGTCTCAAAATAAAATACAAATAGTTACAAACTCAAAATGTGATAGCAATGCAATGCTTTTTAATACAAACTGCTCAATGTCCGTACATCCATACATATAGGTACAAAATACATCCAAAGGAATCACAAGGGTATACCTAATGTAAATACCCATAAACAATACCAAAATGTTGCTTCCAAGTCTCTTACTCGGCAGCCTTCTCCTTTCCCTTACCTGCGACAGCATAAAGAAGCTATCGCTGAGTATATCACTCAGTGGTGCACAACAAAAATTTCAAAACTTAAGGTAAAATACAATTTGTCAAAGCATAATAAATCACATCCTTCTTAAGCATGAAAACATCACAATAGTTCTAAGTTCATAAGAGCCATTTATTAGAATAACATTTCAAATGAGAAATCACACTTCATAAATCACAATTCACAAAGCTTTAGTGTTGCCAACATCAACACACAGTTCAGGCCATGATAAAAAATTTCACGATCAGCACCGTGTTATACACCATGACAAAGCAATCTCAACCTCACTAACCGTTATTAATGAGGGAAGGTGTAAAACCCCTATGTTCGATAGTGCATTCTATTGCTCCGGTGACCAGTGTCTATCCAGACAGCTAGAATGCCTAGAACTATATTTAAATATTAGTGAGGAGGCATAGAATAATGAAATACAAGAAAAGAAAATACAAGAAAAATAAAGGAAAAATAATAGCAATGAAATGTAACCAAGTTAAATAAGCTGAGAACCCTAGCGATGGGTGACCGCACCGGGAAGTTGCGGCGTGGACCGTTGACTAGCCCTGGACCACGGAGAACCCTGAAAAATATTTTTAAGACATAATTAAAGACCTATTGAAGTATAAATACCATTAGAAATATATAAAAAAAATTAATTAATTAGTACAAAGAAAAACGAAAAATCGAGAAACGACAAAACTCGGTGTTACCGAAAAATCGGGAATGCAACCCGAACAGGGGCATTGTGGTCATTTGACACCCCGAGTAGTCTTTTGACCTAAATGTCCATTAAAAATAAATGATATTACACTTGGAAAATGTCATGAAAAATTAAATTGGTGGTACATAGTTTAAATAGCAAAAGATAGGAGTTAAATGTGGAATTTGGAAATTTTAGAATAAAGAAACATTAAATCTTCACATAGTGCTCCACTAACTCACTTAAGTGGACCACTAAACCTTTATTTTGGACAGATTGCTCATCTTCTTCAACATAGCAAAAACCAGCCGAAAATGGAAGAAAGGAAATCCTCCATGGCCGAATTCATGCAAGCTCCCATTTCCCATGATCCAAGCCATTTTTCCACTTGCTCCCTTCACTAAAGTTGTTCTACACAACTTGGGTAGTAGATAGGCAGCAAGAAAATCAAGTTTTGGTGAGGTTTTAAAGAGTTTCAAAAGTGGTAAGTATGTATTTTTGATGCTTGTTTCATTAAACTTTGTAAGGATGTTATGGGTAGTTGAATTGTGGAAGGATTTTTGAGGTTTGATGAGTTAAGGGAGAGGTATATTTTTGGTAGCCATGGAACTTCAATGAGAGCAGTTTATCCTTGCATGTAAATGGTAGATTAAAGTGTTGATGTAAGTGTTTATATGAGTAGGAATAAATTGGATAATTTATACTAAATGTATATGTGAAAGTACACTTGATTTTGGAAGCTTGGAAAGCTAATTGAAGAAAATTACAATCGGCAATTTGAAGTGTGGACCAAAATATGTTGTTTCATAGTTTGGTTTATGGAATTATATTGTTGAATTATGGTGCTTGTTATGGCAGCATGTATATGTGTATAGAGGTTTGAATATGGACATGTAAATGAGCTTGTCATGTGGTTAAATTGTTTGTAATTTGGACTTGGAAAATTCTGTACTATAATGTGCATATTAAATGTGATTACAAGCTGCCAAAATGATCAAAAATGTGTTGTGAAATGTGTTAATGGTAAGGTACAAAACAGAAATGACATGGAAGAGTAAACTTGGTAGGCATAAGATGTGTATTTGATGAGTGATGAATAATGAACAATAGGGCAGTGTATGTTTTGGCTTAGAACATTAAGTGTGTGACTCCAATTGGTATAAGACCAATTGGAGGTGAAACTAGGCACAAAATGTGCCAACTCTCATGAAGGAAGCTTACCAAAATTCTGCTTGGAAGGTAACTTGAAAAATGACCAAATCCAGATTAGTGCATTGAAAGCCTGAAAATTGACCATTTGGGCAGCAATTAGTATTTTGGCAATAACTCACTCAAAACAGGTCCAATTGACCTGACATTTTTACCATGAATAGTTGAGACATATACCTACAACTCTTATGAAGACACCAACACCCAGAAATGACCATAAGCAAGTCAACTAGCTTGCACAATTTGAGGTCCAAAAACTGGCCGAACCAAAAGTGACCCAAAAATGACCTAAAGTTACCATTTTGGTATATTCAGTCCAGCAATAGTAAAATGGCCATAACTTGGTCTAGTAAACTCAGAATGACCTGAAATTTTGCCCCGCGTGCAATAAGACATAGACCTACAAGTTTCTAGTTTTGACCGAAACTCGAAAACCGAGGAAACTAGGTCATCCGACTTGGTCAAATTGGTATACCGAAATCCGATAAATTACAATAAAACGCAATATACATAGAAATGAATTTGGTAACATATACCAACACTAAAAGGCTATTAAATGTGACATATTGGTAACATTAGAATTGACTCACTTAGAGTGCATCAAGGGTCAATATTATAGGTTAACTAATGAAATGAATTGAAGGGAATAGTAGCAAGAAAATTTAAATATTGGATTTTATTGTTAGAAACAAATTCATTGAGTACTGAAACACTTTAAATTGTGTGTTTCAGTTGAAAAGGATATTGAGAAGCATAAGGAACACTGAGTCAGGGCCAAGAGGCATATATCAGAGGTTTGCACACAATAGTAATTTCTTTTGAATTTTTCAATTGAAATAAATTATGATTATTTGTATGTTATTATTTTAAATTGTGTTTGTGCACAATAATTTTGATTTCTTATTTTATAATTAAAAATTTATTTGAACATTATAGTTTTAAATTGTGTCTGTGCACAATACTTTTTATATTCACTGCTTTTACTAGAAAATTTATTTGGAGAAATGAGTTATGAATAATTTTTTATTGTCTTGGCTTTGAGAATCTTATTTGGAAATTATTGTGTTGCCTACTTTGCAAATGGAAATTTTGAGATAAAATGTGATTTGGGAATTGTATGAAATATTGTGATTTGGAATTGTTTTGATTCACACTTAGCATGACACTATTATTATATTCCTCCCTCTTTGACTTATCAGTCTGGGGTGAGTGTGATTATGTTCCTCCCTCTTTGACTTGCCAGTCTAAGGTGAGTGTGGATGAGTACTCATTATTTAGCTAGCTTCCTCCCTCATTGATTTCGATTATTGGGGTGAGTGTGTCTTGTCGTGGTGTACAACACGGCATGTGCGAAAAAATTGTGTCATGGCCTAAATTGTGTTATTGATTGGCAACACTGTATTATTCAATTATTTGATCAAATTGTGTTATTGATGGACAAAACTGTATTATTCAGTTATTTGATCAAATTGTGTTATTGATTGGCAAAACTGTGTTACTCAGTTATTTGATCAAATTTGTGTTATATGAACTTTGTAAATTGTGAATTATTTGATTTGTAAATTGTCAATAAAAGATTTATATATCGCATTTCAAATTGTTATTGTGCACCACTGAGTAAATTTTACTCAGCGATAGCTTTTCATTGCTGTCGCAGGTAGACAAACTGACAGGGCAGCAGACTAGGCTGCTAATGCTATATTGAGAGTTCATCGAGTATATTGAGTATACCATATTTTTTGCATTTTGTATTGTAATGTATGTTCACTGTATGTATATATTATTCTTGGTTTTGAGCAGTTGCAAATTAAAATTGTACATTAAAGTTGTAAACTAAATTTGTAAATTATTTTGGTTTGTAAATATTGTGATATATTTCTTATATCTTAGCCTTTGAAAATACTGAAAAATTACTGTGGATTTGAGTTGACAAATGTTGAGAAATTTATTGTGTTGAACAAATTGTTGGAGTTTGGGATTGAGGAATTATATATTTAAAGTGCTTTTTACAGATTTTTGAAAGAACTGTTTTATTCAAAATATAGATGGCACTCTGCCAAAATTTTTACAGAAATTATTAATACTTCAAATGTGTTATTTGGTTTCACTTCAGTTAAAATTTTTTTTTTAACACCTGTCAATAGTGCTCACCACTGTAAAAAGAAGTAAGAAAAGTTTTAAAATCTCTTGTAGTGTATTTAATGTATTATCAGTGGACGAAGTTGGTAATTCATTAGGTACACTACGGGATCATGTTATGCCTTACGGAGGGGTAGGGTGTGACATGTTTTAGTGGTATCAGAGCAAAGTTTTTAAATTCTGTTTTCACCTATAATTTGAATATTCTTTCTTCATAGTACAACTGCTCAATGTCATTATTTGATACATACAATATATTACATTATAAATATGCACTAACGGGAGGAAATCTCCTCGTGTTATTTGTTTAGGAGGTCTAAGATCCTCAAATTGACTATGGAAGAGGATGATCGTTCAGTCGATCAATCGATAGAGGCTGAGGTACAAGGGGATGCCCCAGCCCTACACAATGTCAGTGGATCAGCCGCACCAGTCCCCTCAGTACTGCAGTTCCCTGCTCAGTTCGCTCAGCAGATGGCTACAATGTTCCAACAGATGGCTGGTAACATACCTATTCAAGTCCCACTACAGACACCAGTGGTACAATCACAGTCTTCTGCTAGGCAGTATGACAAATTAATGAAATATGGGGCTACAGAGTTCAAGGGGACAGTAGATCCTCTAGAGGCAGAACAGTGGTTAGAAAGATTGAATAGGGTGTTTAAGAAGCTACATTGTACAGAGGAGCTCAAATTTGAATATTCAGTGTCTCTGCTACAGGGGGTGCATATGACTGGTGGAAAACCATTTCCCATAGTCTGGTAGAACCTTAAGTGCTAACATGGAATAATTTTCTATAAGAGTTCAGATAAAAATATATCCCTGATGCTTATGTGGACCAGAAGCTGCAAGAGTTCCTAAGTCTAAAATAGGGGAGTAGATCAGTGGCTGAATATGAAAGGGAATTTTCCCGCCTAAGCCATTATGCAGTAAGTCTACTTTCTACCAGTAGGGAGAGATGTAAGAGGTTTGAAACTGGCTTGAATTAGTATCAGATTACAAGTGGTCAAATTCAAACATAACAACTTCTCTGAGCTTATTTCTCAAGCACTAGAATTATAAAGAATTGAATCTGAAGCGGCCCCTGAGAAAAAGAAATTAGAGAAGACAGAAAAAGAGGGAAAGTCAGTAGAACAGAGTTCCAGTGGTCCTACTGGAAAGAGAAAAAACTTTGGGGGACACAACAGAGGTGGTAAGAAGTCCGGTAGAGATAGATCTTCTGGACAGAAACCACCCCGATCGGATCAGCAAACTCAGCAGAAACCCAAAAATATGCTGTCAGATCGACTTTGTGAAACTTGTGATAAACCACATAGTGGGGTATGTTATAGAGCCATAGGAGCATGTTTTAATTGTGGAGAGACTGGTCATTTTGCTAGGGATTGTGTAAATCCATGTCGTTCTGGATCATTTACTACACCAAAGGGATCAACCCAAGTTTCTACCTCAAAGAGTTCACCATCAGTTAGTAGAGGCAGAGGTAGAGGTAGGGGTAGTACACCTAGAAGTCAGAGTACTGTGAATCAGCCAAAACAGGGTGATGCTTCAGCTGGAGTATATGCTATACAGCAGAGAGAAGAGATTGAGACTTTGACATTGTTGCTGGTACTTTCTCAATTAGTAACTAAGATATATATATGTATTGTTTGACCTGGAGTCTACATACTTTTATGTTAGTGTTAGAACTATATGTTCTGTTGTTATTCCTTTACAGGGGAATAAATTTTGATGCATTAGTGATTAGTCCTTTAAGATAAGGATTGTGATAATAAGTGAAATTAGTTTTGAAAGAGTTTATCGGCGAAAAGTATTTTCTAACACACCATAAATTATAAAGCTAAATGGCAAGCCTACTTAATGTAAGGCAAGAGGACGTAAAAGTAAGTTACAGTAATAGAATTGCTCTAGATGAGGGCAAGGATGTTACTGTTAGTAATTGTTAATGGATATTGTAATCAGAATAAGATTCGAATATCAGTAAATTCGAAAAGGATAAAATATAGGAAAATTTGATCTATTGGGATGTATCGTAATAACTATGCAATGTTCTTGATATTTATACTGTAAGCTGCAGATTACAGTACTGACTTGAGATTATTGTGTAGAGCTACGTACTACTCGATAGTACACCAAGATGAGAATAGTTGCCAACGGCATCTGTTTTGGTATAGTTATGCCAGGACAGAATTTAATTGTTGGAAATAAGTTTGAAAATCCTACTTAGGGATTTGAAACTCAAAAGTTAGAAAATCAAAAGGTTATAGTTTAGTACAAAAGGAAGTAAGTTATAGAATATTAATAGATAAAAAGAATTGTGGAAGTAAAAATTTAAACAGTTGGTTCAGATATAACAAAGAAATATTACGAATGTGAGGAAGACTATTGACTAGAATGGTCAGAGGACCAATGACTAGATAAATCATTCTAACATGACCTTAAGGGTCATTCAAGAAGGAACATGAACCGAAATATTAGACAACACAATAGTAAGAGAAGATTAGTGTTATACAAAAAAATTAAATGTTGTATTAGATTGTTAAAAGTCTTATACAAATTCAAGGGAAAGAAGATTATACGATCATATAGAAAGGAGAAAATAAACGTATAACTATTGTAAGACAGCTATTAAGTAAAATTTCGCGGATGAAATTTATTTTAAGAGGGGGAGAATTGTAACACCTCTATGTTCGGTAGTGTGTTCTACTGCTTCGGTGACCAGTGTCTGTCCGGACAGCTAGAATGCCTAGAACTATATTTAAATATTAGTGAGGAGGCATAGAATAATGAAATACAAGAAAAGAAAATACAAGAAAAATAAATGAAAGATAATAGCAATGAAATGTAACCAAGTTAAACGAGCCGAGAACCCTAGCGATGAGTGACCACACCGGGAAGTTGCGGTGTGGACCGTTGACTAGCCCTGGACCGTGGGGAACCCTGAAAAATATTTTTAAGACATAATTAAAGACCTATTGAAGTATAAATATCATTAGAAATATCGAAAAAAAATTAATTAATTAGTACAAAGAAAAACGGGAAATCGAGAAAATGACAAAACTCGGTGTTACCGAAAAATCGGGAATGCAACCCGAACAGGGGCATTGTGGTCATTTGACACCCCGAGTAGTCTTTTGACCTAAATTTCCATTAAAAATAAATGATATTACACTTGGAAAATGTCATGAAAAATTAAATTGGTGTTACATAGTTTAAATAGCAAAAGATAGGAGTTAAATGTGGAATTTGGAAATTTTAGAATAAAGAAACATTAAATCTTTACATAGTGCTCCACTAACTCACTTAAGTGGACCACTAAACCTTCATTTTGGACAGATTTCTCATCTTCTTCAACATAGCAAAAACCAGCCGAAATGGAAGAAAGGAAATCCTCCATGGCCGAATTCATGCAAGCTCCCATTTCCCATGATCCAAGCCATTTTTCCACTTGCTCCCTTCACTAAAGTTGTTCTACACAACTTGGGCAGTAGATAGGCAGCAAGAAAATCAAGTTTTGGTGAGGTTTTGAAGAGTTTCAAAAGTGGTAAGTATGTATTTTTGATGCTTGTTTCATTAAACTTTGTATGGATGTTATGGGTAGTTGAATTGTGGAAGGATTTTTGAGGTTTGATGAGTTAAGGGAGAGGTATATTTTTGGCAGCCATGGAACTTCAATGAGAGCAGTTTATCCTTGCATGTAAATGGTAGATTAAAGTGTTGATGTAAGTGTTTATATGAGTAGGAATAAATTGGATAATGTATACTAAATGTATATGTGAAAGTACACTTGATTTTGGAAGCTTGGAAAGCTAATTGAAGAAAATTACAATCGGCAATTTGAAGTGTGGACCAAAATATGTTGTTTCATAGTTTGGTTTATGGAATTATATTGTTGAATTATGGTGCTTGTTATGGCAGCATGTATATGTGTATAGAGGTTTGAATATAGACATGTAAATGAGCTTGTCATGTGGTTAAATTGTTTGTAATTTGGACTTAGAAAATTTTGTACTATAATGTGCATATTGAATGTGATTACAAGTTGCCAAAATGACCAAAAATGTGTTGTGAAATGTGTTAATGGTAAGGTACAAAACAGAAATGACATGGAAGAGTTAACTTGGTAGGCATAGGATGTGTATTTGATGAGTGATGAACAATGAACAATAGGGCAGTGTATGTTTTGGCTTAGAACCTTAAGTGTGTGACTCCAATTGGTATGAGACCAATTGGAGGTGAAACTAGGCACAAAATGTGCCAACTTTCATGAAGGAAGCTTACCAAAATTCTGCTTGGAAGGTAACCTGAAAAATGACCAAATCCGGATTAGTGCATTGAAAGCCTGAAAATTGACCATTTGGGCAGCAGTTAGTGTTTTGGCCATAACTCACTCAAAACAGGTCTAATTGACCTAAAATTTTTACCATGAATATTTGAGACATATACCTACAACTCTTATGAAGACACCAACACCCAGAAATGACCATAAGCAAGTCAAATAGCTTACACAATTTTAGGTCCAAAAACTGGCCGAACCAAAAGTTACCCAAAAATGACCTAAAGTTACCATTTTGGTACATTCTGTCCAGCAATAGTAAAATGACCATAACTTGGTCTAGTAAACTCAGAATAACCTGAAATTTTGCCCCGCGTGCAATAATACATAGACCTACAAGTTTGTAGTTTTGACCGAAACCTAAAAACCGAGGAAACTAGGTCATCCGGCTAGGTTAAATTGGTACACCGAAATTCGACAAATTACAATAAAACGCAATATACATGGAAATGAATTTGGTAATATGTACCAACACTAAAAGGCTATTAAATGTGACATATTGGTAACATTAGAATTGACTCACTTAGAGTGCATCAAGGGTCAATATTATAGCTTGACTAATGAAATGAATTGAAGGGAATAGTAGCAAGAAAATTTAAATATTGGATTTTATTGTTAGAAACAAATTCATTGAGTACTGAAACACTTTAAATTGTGTGTTTCAGTTGAAAAGGATATTAAGAAGCATAAGGAACACTGAGTCAGGGCCAAGAGGCATATATCAGAGGCTTGCGCACAATAGTTATTTCTTTTGAATTTTTCAATTGAAATAAATTATGATTATTTGTATGTTATTGTTTTAAATTGTGTTTGTGCAAAATAATTTTGATTTCTTATTTTCTAATTAAAAATTTATTTGAACATTATAGTTTTAAATTGTGTCTGTGCACAATATTTTTTATATTCACTGCTTTTACTAGAAAATTTATTTGGAGAAATGAGTTATGAATAATTTTTGATTGTTTTGGCTTTGAGAATCTTATTTGGAAATTATTGTGTTGCCTACTTTGCAAATGGAAAATTTGAGATAAAATGTGATTTGAAAATTGTATGAAATATTGTGATTTGGAATTGTTTTGATTCACACTTGGCATGACACTGGTATTATATTCCTCCCTCTTTGACTTATCAGTCTGGGGTGAGTGTGATTATGTTCCACCCTCTTTGACTTGCCAGTCTGAGGTGAGTGTGGATGAGTACTCATTATTTAGCTAGCTTCCTCCCTCATTGATTTCGATTATTGGGGTGAGTGTGTCTTGTCGTGGTGTACAACACGGCATGTGTGAAAAAATTGTGTCATGGCCTAAATTGTGTTATTGATTGGCAACACTGTATTATTCAATTATTTGATCAAATTGTGTTATTGATGGGCAAAACTGTGTTATTCAGTTATTTGATCAAATTGTGTTATTGATTGGCAAAACTGTGTTACTCATTTATTTGATCAAATTTGTGTTATATGAACTTTGTAAATTATAAATTATTTGATTTGTGAATTGTCATTAAAAGATTTATATATCACATTTCAAATTGTTATTGTGCAATACTGAGTAAATTTTACTCAGCGATAGCTTTTTATTACTGTCGCAGGTAGACAGACTGACAGGGCAGCAGACTAGGCTGCTAATGCTATATTGAGAGTTCATCGGGTATATTGAGTATACCATATTTTTTGCATTTTGTATTGTAATGTATGTTCACTGTATGTATCTATTGTTATTGGTTTTGAGCAGTTGTAAATTAAAATTGTACATTAAAGTTGTAAACTAAATTTGTAAATTATTTTGGTTTATAAATATTGTGATATATTTCTTATATCTTAGCCTTTGAAAATACTGAAAAATTACTGTGAATTTGAGTTGATAAATGTTGAGAAATTTATTGTGTTGAACAAATTGTTGGAGTTTGGGATTGAGGAATTATATATATTTTTTACAGATTTTTGAAGAACTGTTTTATTCAAAATATAGATGGCACTCTGCCAAAATTTTTACAGAAATTATTAATACTTCAAATGTGTTATTTGGTTTCACTTTAGTTAATTTTTTTTTTAACACCTGTCAATAGTGCTCACCACTGTAAAAAGAAGTATGAAAAGTTTTAAAATCCCTTGTAGTGTATTTAATGGGTTATCAGTAGACGAAGTTGGTAATTCATTAGGTATACTACGGGATCATGTTATGCCTTATGGAGGGGTAGGGTGTGACAGAAGGGTTAGGTAGCTAATGAGTACTCTCGTAGTCTTACCCCATTAACCGTTATTAATGGGAGACATAATCAATATCAATTATCAACCCCAAGTAGCCATTACTACTGGAGAGTTCCGAAAGGGACTCTCATACTAACTGTGGTTTCAAAACAGTTTCCAAAAATTTCCCACTCAACAATCACATTTAAATTCATCATAATATACATATAAAGGTGGCAACACCCAAATTTCTTAAATGCAAGAGAAAAAATATATTTCAGTCAAAGTAAACTTATTCAAAGCAAAATCATTCAAATAAACATATTCCAAACAATTTACAAGTTTAAAAACGAAGAAAATGTTAGTTGTGCACAAACCTTCAATAATTCTCCTTCCTTGTTACCTATTTCTCCTTATCCGTTCTAACTTCTTTTTCTACTGAAAATACACAAATAGAATACCTCAATACTAATCTCAATTGCTGCCAAGAACTCATTACATGAATATCTAATGTATCCCAAGTTAGCTTTGCAAATTTTAGAAAGTTTTGGCTTTGGACAGCTTGGTGCCCCAATCTTTGAACCCAATTTTTACCTAGTTTCGATCAGAATTTAGTGAGATGTTCTTCATTAAATTTGTTCATCTGGGTCTTAACTTTGTTTTCCTTTTTGAATCGCCTAATTCAAAGCTGTGTAGCTCAAGTTATGACCAAAACACGGTTACTATTTACATTACTGTTCACCCTACAGTTTCAGTTCTGGCAGATTTAATGATCCAATTTCGTTCAGTAATTTGATCAAGTTAAGTCCATAATTTGGTCTAATGTTCTTCATACGAAATGTTCTACTATGTCTTAGGTTTCCATTGGTTCAAGAATTTCCTAAATTGAAGTTTTCTAGAGAGAGTTATGGCCATGCAAATTTACTGTTCATATGGTAAATTTGCAGATTTCCAGATTTTTACAGATTTGGTGATCCAACTTTGCTTAGCAATTTGATTGGGTTAAGTCCATAATTTGGCCTTAAGTTCTTCATATGAAATGTTCTACTATATTTTAAGTTTCTATCGGTTTAAGAATCACCTAAATCGGAGTTTTCTAGAGAGAGTTATGGCCATGCAAAGTTTACTATTCACGTGCCTAATTCTGCAGGTTCCAGAATTTTGTCTCCAAGTTCAAGCCAAGTTTTAGGCAATTTCTGGGCAGTTTCTGGGTTGGGTCTCTTCATGAAAATTCTAGCCCTATGTCTTAAGTTTCATTTCCAATTGGTTTCACACCAATTGGAGTTGTGTAGCTCAATTTATGGGCTGTTAAACACACTGAACTCAGTGTGCAAATTCTGCCCTTGGTTCAAATTTTCATTTCTTTAATTATTCCCACTAACCAACCTTAATTCACATTTAATTCACCCAAAATGACTATAATTTAGCATTGACACATCAATGGAACTTCCTAGCACAAACTCCATAATTTTCAAACACCAAAGTTTGCAATTTTCCCTAATCCTACCATTTCATTACTTCCATTCATCAACCCAATGTCAATTCAAACTAAATAAACCTCAAATGATCATAATTTAACACTACACACACCAATTTCACTCTCTAGCACTAAAGCTCCAATTTTCCCATGAACCCTAATCTCCTATAATTAAATTTATACACATTTCATGCAATTTCTTTGCCCCAATCATGTATACTACTTCAACTAAGCTTAATCTCATCATCAATTTCATTCAAAGACATCAAACCCTAATTTTTCTCCAATTTGGCCAAAACTCTAGTTTAAATTCCATACATGTTTCCTTTTAATTTCTCATGAATTTTCATCATAAGTTAACTTCATTCAAAGCTTATACAACTAATCTAACATGAAAAGAAACTTACCTCAAGTTGATTTCTTTCCAACTTCAATTTTTCTTTCAATTTCTCTTGCTCTACTTGCTCCAATGCCTCAATCAAAGTTCTCCTTGATATTTTCTTTTAGTGGGTTATGGGATTTATAAAGGGAATTCAAGTGAATCAAGACTTGAAAGCAAAAACAATGGTGGAAGAAGATAGGAGAAGAAGAGAAAAGAAGAGAGAGGTAGAGGGAAGATGGGTGGCGGCATGGAAGAAGGGAAAGAAGGAGACTTATCTTCTTTTATACTTATTTATTCCTTTTTAATTAATAATTAAGTTTAATTGTCAAAAGCCCATAAGTCATTAATTTTAATTTTGTCATAATGAAAATGAAAATTTAAGTTTTCATTTCTTAAATTTCTCCTTACACATTTTTACTTAAATTTTTCCTCAAAAATTTATTCATAATTCAATTTATTATTTTCATTTACTTAAATTGACATTTTGGTAAAAAATCAACTCTTAAAGTGAATTGACTAAAATGCCTCTTATCGGGTCATAATCCCTCTTTTACAATATACCCGGTGAGTCCTTATATTTTTGGGTCACTTGAATTTTTATTACGTCTATCTCAATTAATTTTCATTTATTTTTGATCCTCACGGTGTCTTTGAATAGTGCTAGTCACGGACCAAAAATGGTACTATTCATAACTCGGAGGTTCGGGGTGTTACAAATACCAACAAAAATAAAATGCAAAATGTGGTATCTTGGTGAACTTAGGTTCAACAAATCTATTATGTATTAAAAAGTCAACTTTTATGTGGGAATAGTTAAGTGAATAGTAACCTCAATGAAATGAATGCAAAGGACAAAAACTTAAATTGCTAATGATACTTCACTTAAATGATTTAAGGTTTGTTTAAATCATGTGATTAGTTTGATGGGATTTGTAGGCTCATCACAAATAGAACTTAGGAGAAATAGTTGATATAATTTGAAATGTGAATTGTAAATTACTATAAATGAAATATTAAAGGTATAAATGATGTGTAAATAATATTTGGGGACTTTCCCTTTTTTATTGAATAAAAATGAAAATTTACTTGAATCTAGGTACATGTGATTGGGGTGATAGATTAGAGATGAAATTATAAATGAACTATACAAATGAAATTTATGAACACATGCATTAGATAAAAATGAATTTGGACATTGTATTCCCACTAGGAAATAAAATAAAACCTATTGACACTTAATGGTACATGAGAATTGTAACACCCTCACTGTAACAATTCCGTACATTCTACTGTTTTGGTGACCGGTGTCGGTCCGAATAGCTAGAATGTCTGGAAAAATATTTAGACTAGAGTAAGGAGTCATAAATAACTCAAATAGTAATAAGAAAAATTTAGGAAAAATTTTAGAAATAAAATACAACCAAGTTAAATTAGCCGGTGCCCTAGCGATGGGTAATCCAGTGGGAAGTTACGGTCTTCGCAGCTAGGAGCCCTAAACCCGAGAGAAAATTCATAAAAATAATTTTTGAGACTCCAGAGAAGAGTCATTGAAGTTTCGATAGCATTAGAATGCCAAGAAAAGGCTTAGAAAATTTTTTCGATTGGTACAGACGATTTTGGCTAAATAAGCCAAACGGAGGACATTTTGGTCATTTCGTCTTCAGAGATGATTTTTGGCTGATTTGTCCAATTAAGTAAATAATTATTATGATCTAAAATGTGAATAAATATTGCTAAAAATTTATTTGAAAATGAGTAGAAAAGAAAAGAAAAAAAATGAAGAAAATTGGAATTATGACATCATGATGATGTCATTTAAAGTCTGCACACCAATCACCATTCAACAAATATATTTAAAACACATAAAAGAGGGTTAAAAAACCACCAAAAAATCTGCTTCTTCATTTCTTTCCTTCCATGGCCGGAATTTGTTTTTCTCTCCTCCATTTTCTTCATTTTTCAAGCTTAATTCCCTTGATAAATGTCCATAAAAACCCTAATCCCCAAAACAAAAACTTAATTCTAGACCTTGCCTAAGAGATTTGAAGCAAAAGGGAGAGGAGAAAGTGGAGTTGGCAAACTTGAGAATTTCTTCAATGGAGGTTAGTGCATATTAACCTTTAAATCTTGTTTATTCCTTGAAAGTTAGCTTAAATATGAGCAAATGATTAAGAGATTGAAAGAAATCATGTATAAAAGTGAGAGGTAAAATTTGGGCAGCAACCATAAGAGGAGGAATTGATGTGTTTTGTTGAATTAAAACTTGAATACAAGCTTAGATAAGGATACATATATGATTGATAACCTTGGTTGGTATGAATTTACATGAGAGTTGATTTTGGAAATTGGAGTTAGGGTTTGGGGCACAAATTTGAGATTTGCTCATGTAGTGGTGAAAGAAAGTTCTAATGGTCAATTAGTGACCATTTGGTTGTGTTTGAGTAGGAAATGAAGTGAATTGTGCCATGGGAATTAAGGTTAGAGGTGCTGCCATGAGTGACCTGTAGGGCTGGATATGAGTCCAACAAGGTTGGGCAGCTTTAACTTGAGTTTTGTAGGTTCAATTGGTGCAAGGTCAATTGGACATGAAATGAGACACATAAGGCACAACTTTGATGAAGGAACCCTGTCCAGAAACCAAATATAGGATGCCCTAAAAATTGACCAAATCTGGGTAACACACATTTTGCCTGGGCAAAATGACCAAATGAACAATATTCATTCATTTGGTCATAACTCACTGTAGAAATGTCCAATTAACCTGAAATTTATATCAATAGAAAGCTTAGACAATTTAGGACAACTTTCATGAAGGACACAACTCCAAATTTTGATTAGAACTTAATGAAATTGCCCACCAAACTCAGGACACCAAAACTGCCAGAATGGATTCTGCCCAGAAATTCTGGGTACTGCCCTATCCGGCCAGTTATGGTATTTAGGCCATAACTTGAGCTACAAAACTCCAATTGGAGTGATTTAAAAAGGGAATTAAAGAAAACACAATATGGAACAACTTTGATGAAGAAAAGTTAGCCCAGTTTCCACTGTAGAATTGTCTAATAGAACAGTAAACTTAGGTAATAAAAACTAAAAATTTAGAAATGCATCTAGTTGACTTTAAATTGCAATTGATAATTAATACTAACAAATGTAAAACTCAAAATGTGGGATCTTGGTGTAATTAGAATTAACATATCCATTAAGTATGAAAAAGTCAACATTTTGGTTGACTAGTAAGGTGAATAGTAATCAAAATGGTTAGCAAATTAAGATGAAGACCTAGAATCAATTCTTTCTAAGCTTAAATGCTTAGAATTGTATGACAAATAGGGGCTAAGCATCTTAATCAAAATTGATAGAGGGAAATTAAGGCTATAAATTTGAAATCCATGAAATGTTAATGGATTATTTGAAATATTAAAAGTAAGTCACCTAATTAATGTGAATAGGTAGTTAGGGCTTATATGTCCATCACAAATAGAATTCATAAATATTAGTAATTCAACTTGAAATATAAAATTTGTAATTACTTAAGTAGATTTTTGAATGTATAAATGAGAAAGGACAAGAAAAAGTATTTTGAGTACAATGGTACATGAACACCATTATTGTGAATTGAGATCCAAAATGAATGATGTAAGGATATAATGAATAAATATATAAATTATGATGAAGGTAAAATGGTACATGAACTCTATTGTTTTGAATTGAGATCCAAAATGAATGATGTAAGGAATGTATGAATTGTGATGAATGTATAAACTATACAAAATTGTGATTTAGAAATTTATACTTCTGCTAAGAACAAAATTAAAACGTTATAAATTATAATTGGAACTTATAATGAAATAATGAAATAAGAAGATATATTAATATTTAATGGTACTTATGTACCCATGTATTGCCTAGACACGTGTGTCAGATTGGATAGATTGGCATGCTAATAGGGTATTGTTTTAGCAGTACTGCGAAAGGCTTTATGCCTATATTCATGGCTTTATGCCCGCACTCATGGCTATATGTCCGCACTCATGGCTTTTATGCCCAATTATGTTTTATCATGGCTTTTTAGCTATTCTGATTGCATACGTGGTTGACGTTCCGCCTCCCATGGTATGACGGCCCGAGGCATCGCGGTGTCTAATGTCAACGACCCGTTATCCAGTTTAGTCAGCCTGTCATAGGTTACTTGGGTAGTGAAATTTGTTAAGAATAATGTGAATTAAATGAATGAATAAGAAAGAAACTAGAATTAGTTTTAAAATTTTATTTATTATGAAATGATTTAAACACCTAGGAAATGTTGAGTGAAAGGATAAAAAGATTAGCAAAATAGATATCATTTAAATAAATAATTACAACTGTATCTTCTGAAATAATATGAATAGAAATGTAATATACTAATATATTTCGTATTTTGTATATCACTACAGTAAATTTAGGAAACAAGCGATTCCAAAGAACAAAATAATATGACAAAAGATAATTAATATTAGGAATTCCATATGAAATGAAAATAATTATTGATTATGCAAATTAGGTTTTATTTCCATATGTACTTTTTATATTATTTTCTTGTTATATTATTGCACCACTAAGCAGAAATGCTTAGCGCGATGGATTTGTTTTCTCGAGCAGGTACTGAAGGTAAAGCCCAGAAAAAAAAATATTAAACAGAGATCTTGGAGTTCTGATCTGCAGAAGTTTCTGAAGTATTCAAGGTTATCACTTCCTCAGCAATGCATGAAGATAGGGCCCATATAAGTTATTTTATGTATTTTGTACATTATGTAAATTATGAAATTGTGTAATTAGTTTATAAATCACGTAAATTTATGTAATTTGAACATTTTTACATATGAATTGAGTATGAATGGAAATGTATGGAAATGATTATGAAATTGAAATATATGGATGAGATTTGAAATATGAGAAAATTATGAGAATGATTGATGAAATAATTATGATTAGCATGGATAAGATTTTATTTTGAAAATATTATTGAAATTTTCAAATAGGTGAATCGTGAAACACGTCAAACGATAATAAAATATGGGAAACTCCGTTAGTTTCTCCATCGAAAAATAATTGATATTAAAAGATAATAACTTGAAAATGATTAAAGGAATAAAGTAAGATAAGATAAGGTGCTCCGGCACCGAATGTTGCACGCCTTGCTCGACTACACTGTAGATGGGTGAGGGGTGATACAAGTGAAATTAAGAGTAATCATAAATACTTAGTAAGCAAAAACATTTCTTGAATTTCAAATGATAAATTATATAAATAGTGTAATGAATAAATGAACCATATTAATGTATGAATGAGACTTGAGTTCTCATTATTGTAGAAGGAAAAAATATTTTGAGTATAATGGTACATGAGAACCATTATTTTGAATTGTGATCATTATAGATAACATAATGAATATATAAATTACGATGAATGCATAAATTATGTAAATATTAGACTTAGAGATTTATGTTTCTATTAGACTTAGAGATTTATGTTTCTATTATAAAAAAGATTAAAATGCTAGAAATTATAATTAGAACCTATAATGAAATAATGAAACTTATGAACACTTAATGGTACTATGTGCCCATGTATCGCCTGGACATGTGTGTCAGATTGGATAGATTGGCATGCCAATAGGGTATTGTTTTAGCAGTACTGCGTAGGTTTTATGCCTGTATTCATGGCTTTATGCCCGCACTCATGGCATTTATGCTCGATTATGTGTTATCATGGCTTTTTAGCCATATTGACTGCATACGTGGTTGACGTTTTGCGTCCCATGGTACAACGGCATGAGGCACCATGGTGTCTAGTGCCAATGACTCGTTATCCAATTTAATCAGCCTGTCATAGATTACTTGGGCAGTGAAATTTATTGAAATGAGTTAAGAATAATAGCAACTGAAAATATTAGCAATTAAATAAAAGATTAAGAATATTTAAAATAAATTAGATTAGTTATTTAGTATAAAGAATTGAAATGAATTGGAACGATATTAAAATTTAATTATTATGAAATAATCTGCGATAACCTAGAAAGTATTGAAAGAAATGACAAAAAGATTTGCAATAGAGATATAACTTAAATAAGCATTACAAATGTATTTTTTTTTATAATAATATAAAGCTAAGAATAATATTCTTGGAATTTTTGGGGATGGTACCGTGAATTTAAGAATTAAATGCTTCTGAAGAGGAATAAATTAGAACAAAGGATAGTTGACCAAATTATGATCTATTTCTTTCTTTATTTGTATATGTTATTTTCTTGTTATATTATTGCAACACTAAGCAGCAATGCTTAGCGCGATGGATTTGTTTCCCTTGCGCAGGTACTGAAGCTAAAACCCAGTGGACATTTGACTGGGATTTTTGGAGTCCAGATCTGTAAAAGTGTCAGAAGTGCTCAAGGTTGTCACCTCCTCAGCAATACATGTAGATAGGGCTCACATTAGTCATTTTATATATTTTTTATATTATAAATATTTCATATATTGTAATGTAAACTAAGAATTTATAAGTAATATTTATGTGATGTAAATTAATAAATCGGTTAGTTCATATGTGATTAAATTGTATATCACGTAAATTAATGAAACTTGAGAATTTCCATATATAAATCGTGCATTAATGAATATGTATGGAAATGAATGGATTTGTACAAATGAGTAGGTGAATTGCAAGAATTGAATGTGAGATGACTATGATGAGTATGAATGAGATTTTTATTGTAAAATATTATTGAAAATTTCAAGCAGGTAAATAGTGAAATACGCCACATGATAATAAAATAGGGGAAATTCCGCTGGTTTCTCTGTAGAAAAATAATTGATATTAAATATAACGAGATCAAATTATTAAAAGAATAAAGTAAGATAAGATAGGGTGCTCAGACACTGAATGTAGCACACCTTGCTCGACTACACTGTAGACGAGTGAGGGGTGTTACAATCTGGATTTGGGCAGTGTTTAGGTCAAGTTTTGGATAGACTTTGGGCAATGTTTCTTCATGAAAAATAGGCTATTTTGGGTCTAGTTTCACCTTCAATTGGCTTCATACCAATTAGAGTCACACAATTTCAGTTATGATTCATCAAACACACTGGATTCATTGAGTCCCAACCTGCAGAAAACAAACACTCCCAATTTTCAATTTCCCCTAACTTCCTTACTTCAATTGACATGCATAGCACTTCTATAAGCAACAATCTCAACTCAATTAGGTCAATCTCAATAATTACACAAAATCCTCAAATCATGTACACAAACCCTAACTTCAAAGTTCCAATTTGCTCAAACACAACACATTCAAACTCCCAATCATATCAACTTATCAAACATTCTCATGGAACCCATTTTCTTCATTTAAAATCATCAAACCCCAAAGAGTTCTATGGCTACCGAAAATGTTAACATCATAGGTTCATGGATTTCTTTTTAATTTCATGGAATTTACAGTTAGTTTAGCATGATTTTCATGCTTAAAGAAGAAAGATTAGGAGTTTAGTGCACTAACCTTTTTGATCTCTTTCTTGGCTTGTATAAACCTTGGAATTTCTTCACTTTATGATAATCAAAAGCTTTCTCTTGATTTGGAGGTTAATTTTTGTGAAGGGTGTTTAGGGTTTTGGAGTAAGAAACTTAGAGAAATCAAGCTCAAAGCTTGATGAAAATGGAGGACTTGTGCTCTAATGGCGGCTGGCTCAAGGGAGAGAGAAAAGGAAGAAGAAGCTTGTGGTTGATGGCTTTTGTCTTCTTTTGTCTATATATATATATATATATATATATATATATATATATATATATATATATAATTTTTTCTTGTACTTTAATTTTTTAAATTGTCACAAGCTTTTTCTTTTCTTTTCTTCTTCTTCCTAATTCATTTCATAAATTTTAATTATATTAATTATTTTAATTCTCTCAAATTTTAAATGTTTGAAATTTAGGTCAAAATTCACCTCTGGGGGTGAAATGACCAAAATGCCCTTCATGGTGCATATCGGGTTATTTTTATTATTTTTGTACCAATTAATAAATTCTCTAAATTTTATTTTATTTTCTCTAAATTTTTCCTATATTTTCTTAACATTTATTCCATCAATTTATGCCTTCTCATAATAGTTTAAGTGTAGTTCCAGACATTTTGGCTATCCGAATAGACATTAGTCATCGAAATAGTAAAATGTACGGACTACTTACAGTGAGGGCGTTATAATTCTTCACTTCTAAATAAAAATTTCATCCTCAAAATTTACCTGATGTGAAGAGCTGAGGGAACTGCTGCCTCATCATCTCTTCGCTCTCCCATGTCACTTCTTCTGTGTTGTGGTGTCTCCATAAGACTTTCACTAGTGGGATCCTCTTGTTTCTGAGTTCTTTCACTTCCCGTGCTAAGATTCTGACTGGTTCTTCTTCATATGTCAAATCAAGTTGTATAATTATCTCCTCTGCTGAAATGACATGTGAAGGATCTGATCTGTATCTCCTAAGCATTGACACATGGAACACATTGTGAATCTTGTCCAGCTCAGATGGTAAAGCTAGCCTGTAGACTACTAGACCCACATGTTCAATGATATCGTATGGACCAATAAACCTAGGGCTTAACTTACCCTTCTTATCAAATCTTAGCACTTTCTTCCAAGGTGATACCTTGAGAAACATCTTATCACCAACCTCATACTCTATATCCTTTCTCCTCAGGTCGGCATATGGCTTCTGTTTGTCTGAGGCGGCTTTCAAATTGTCTCTGATGAGTTTCACTTTTTCCTTAGTCTGTCTCACTAAATCTAGGCCCACTACTTTCTCTTCCCCCATTTCTGTCCAACATAAGGGAGTCCTGCTTCTCCTCCCATACAATGCTTCATATGGAGCCATTTTTATACTGGCTTAGTAGTTATTGTTGTAAGCAAACTCTACCAAAGGAAGATACTTCGCCCAATTTCCTTCAAAATCAATGATGCAGCTTCTTAACATATCCTCCAATACCTGAATATCCCTTTCTAACTGTCCATCCGTTTGTAGATAAAAAGCCATACTGAAGTGAAGTTAAGTGCCTAAAGACTCCTGTAGCCTCTTCCAAAACCTCAAAGTAAATCTTGGGTCTCGATCAGATATGATCGATGTTGGCACTCCATGTAGCTGAATTATCTCATCTATGTAAATCTCTGCTAACCTCTCTAGTGAGTAGTCGGCTCTAACTGGTAGGAAGTGAGCTGACTTGGTCAATCTATCCACAATCACCCATATAGTATGATGCTTCCTCTGTGTCAATGGTAGCCCAATGACAAAATCCATGGTGATGCAGTCCCATTTCCACTCTAGTATGGATATAGGTTGTAACAACCCTGATGGAACTTAATGCTCAGCCTTAACTTTCTGGCATGTCAAATATCTGGTCACAAAATCACCAATCTCTTTCTTCATTCTAGGCTACCAATAATGTGTTTTCAAGTCTTGGTACATCTTGGTACTTCCTGGGTGCATAGCATGGAAGCTACTGTGCTCCTCTTTCAAGATATTCTTCTTCAGTTCCTCATCTCCTGGTACACATATTCTACCTTTATAATACAGGCACCCATTTCCTTTCAACTCATAGTCAGTCTCCTTCCCCTCTTGAGTTCTGCCCATAACAGTTAGCAACTTTTCATCCCTTAGTTGTGCTTCTTGTATTTGCTGTAACAAGCTTGGCTTTACAAGCAACTCAGCCAAAAGTACCCCATCCTGTGCTAAAGACAACCGAGCATTCAGTGCTCTCAAAGCCATCATGGACTTCCTACTCAGTGCATTAGCCACTACATTTGCCTTCCTAGGATGGTAGTTGATCACACAGTCATAATCTTTAAGGAATTCAATCCATCTCCTCTATCTCAGATTGAGTTCCTTCTGGGTTGGCAAATACTTTAGACTTTTGTGATTCGTATAGATGTAGCATTTCTCACCATATAGGTAATGCCTCCATATGTTCAATGCAAATATTATTGCCGCTAATTCCAGATCATGAGTTGGGTAGTTCTTTTCATGTGGCCTTAGCTGTCTGGAAGCATAGGCAACTACTTTCCCTTCCTGCATCAGAACACACCCAAGCCCATTGTGAGAGGCATAACTGTAGACCACATAGTCTTTCTCTGACTCTGGCTGTGTCAACACTGGATCTTCTATAAGCATAGCCTTCAGCTTCTCAAAACTGGTTTGACATTTATCATTCCAATCAAACTTTGCATTCTTATGTAGTAACTTAGTCAGTGGGATAGCTATAAGGGAGAATCCCTTCACAAATCTCCTGTAGTATCCAGCTAACCCCAAAAAGCTTCTGGCCTCTGTTACATTTCTAGGAGGCTTCCATTCAACTATTGTTTTAATCTTCATTGAATCTACCCTGATCCCATCTGCTGACATAATTTGTCCTAGGAAGGATATCTCATCCAACCAGAAGTCACACTTGGACAACTTGGCATATAACTGTTTTTCCTGCAGTGTCTGTAGTACTACTCTCAGGTGTTCATCATGCTCTTCCCGGTTCCTAGAATACACTAGAATATCATCTATAAAGACCACAACAAACCGATCCAAGTAGGGATGAAAGATGCGGTTCATTAGGTCCATAAAAGCTGCTGGTGCATTTGTCAGCCCAAATGGCATCACAAGAAACTCATAGTGTCCATACCGAATCCTAAAAGCAGTCTTAGGAACATCTGTCTCCTTCACTCTCAATTGGTGATAGCCTGATCAGAGATCTATCTTAAAGAATACTCCAGCTCCCCTCAACTGATCAAACAGGTCATCTACCTGAGGTAAAGGGTATTTATTTTTCACAGTCACCTTATTCAGCTGCCGGTAGTCTATACATAGCCGAAGTGTACTATCCTTTTTCTTTACAAATAGCTCTGGTGTTCCCCAGGGCGACACACTAGGGCGTATGAAACCCTTATCCAGTAGCTCCTGTAACTGAACTTTCAACTCTCTCAGTTCAGTAGGTGCCATCCTATATGGAGCAATGGAGATCGGTGCAGTACCCGGCATAACCTCTATAGCAAACTCCACTTCTCTATCAGGTGGCAAACCTAGCAACTCTTCTGGAAACACATCCGGAAATGCACATATTGTGGGGGATCTCCTGTATGCTTGGGCTAGTCTTCCTGGTGTCAACCACATGTGCTAAGAAAGCCTCATAGCCCTTTCTTATCATTCTTCTGGCTGTTGTGGCTAATATGATAGTAGAAAGACAACTCGTTCCTTTACCCACAACTGTAATCTCATCCCCTTTTGTTGTTTGTAGTGACATCCTCTTTAGCCGACAATCTACTATCGCCTGATGACGTGATAACTAATCCATTTCCAATATCACATCAAACTCATGGAATGGTAGCTCAATCAAGTCAGTTGGAAACTCATAACCCTGTATCCTTAGAGGACAACCCTTGTAGACCTTTTTCACCATGACACTATGGCCTAAAGGGTTTGTGACTTTTATGTCCTCCTCTAACTCCTCTATCTATACCCCTCTATCAACTGGAGGTGTGATACACACATATGAATGTGTGGAACCCGGATCAATCAATGCACATACTAACAGATCATAAAGAGAAAATGTACCTCTAATGACATCAGCTAGCTCTGGCTCATCTCGAGCTCTCATAGCATAAGCACAAGGTGTTACCCTAGTCTCCTGCCTCTGAACTATCTTTGCAGTAGGCCTCTATGATGTACCAGCTGTATCAGGCCTGGTAGTTCTTCTACCCCTCTGTGCTGCTAGGGCAGACCTCTCCATCTGAGGTGGAGCAGTGGGAACACTAGCATTCCTCTGTGGACAATCCTTCAGGAAGTGATTTGTAGACCCACATCTGAAACATCCACCAGTCAACAATCTGCACTCTCCTCTGTGGGGCCTGCAACAATGTATATAAGCTGGTGGTGGGGCTGATCCCCGTGTAGTTGAACCTGGAGAACTACCCACTAATGCACCAAACTACCCTCCTCCTCTTCTTGGGGCAAATCGGGATCTCTGCTTCTTACCTCGACCCTGAGTCTGACCTTGGGACTCCTTGGGCCTCTTACTACCCGTGTCTTCTGAACCGAACTGACCAGATCCAGAACCCCTCTTGCGTTACCTGTCATTTCTGGATTGCTCTTTATTTCTAACTCTCTCCACATTAAGGGCTGATGCTACCAACAGAGAGAAATTGATAAAGTGGTGAGATTTCACTATCAGCCTGATATTGTCATTCAATACATCCTCAAACCTTTTGCATTTATCAGTTTCTGTGGCCATCCACTCCAATGCATATCCGCTAAGTCTCACGAATTCTCGCTCATATTAGGAGACTATAAGCTGCCTCGATCTCAGTGCCAGGAATTCTCTTCTTCTGGCCTCCAAGTACACATGACTGATGTATTTCTTTCTGAATTCAGTCAGAAAGAACTCCTAAGTAATCTGTGCAGGTTGTACCACTCTCGATACTATCACCCACCATCTATAAGCATCCTCCTGTAGTAATGATAGAGCACACTCCAACTGCTGCTCTGGGGTGCAGTGCAACTGCTGTAATACCCTCTCTGTCCTCTCCAACCAATACTCTATTACGGCTGGATCATCCTCCTTCTTACTCCTGAAGTCAACTACCCCATACTTCCGCAGTTTCTCTAGTGGGGATCTACATACAGGTTGTGGCTGTGGGGGCGGTGGTGGCTGTATAGGTGGTGATGGTGGTGGTGGCTGTGGCTGTGGAGGTAGAGGTGGCTGTGGCTGTGGGATGGCTCCGATGACCTGACGGAGTAATTGAGTCATCTGTTCTAGGAAGGCCTGCTATGCTCTCCCTGTAGTACCACGGGATGACTCGGCTCTACTGCTTCGCTCCCTACTAGGAGCAGGTGCGGGTGTGTGACTTTCTACCTCCTTTTTTATCGGTCTTAGAGGTCCGTGCTCTGAAGGATCAGATGCCATCGATCCTATAAAATAGATAAAGAACAAATCTGCATTAATGTCACCTCGACTCTATTTAAAGGCCCATGCATGTGATGCACTCTATTTATTTCTAACTATCTAGGTCTAGGACTGCCTAAACCTCTGCTCTGATATTACTAAATGTGACGCCCCTTACCCATCTACTGTATAACCGAGCAAGAAGTGCCACATTTGGTGCCAGAGCACCCTATCTTGTCTTATCATGTCTATTGTAAACTTTTAATATCATTTAAAAGCATGTAATCCATGTGTAAAAATTTTTTTTTATATAACTTATTTCTGTGGAGACCCAGACAGAGACTCCTCTGTTTTATTAGCATCTGGCGAGTTCCACTAATCACCTGTTAACATGTTCATATTCATTTCACACATTTCCATTCACACATTTCCATATCATATTCTCCTTTATCATATCATTCACAATTATTTATGAGATCTCAAAAAGTATCATCTATTGCATTCATATAGAAATTCATAGATAATAAATTATAAGTTTTCATTACAATCTCAAAGTTTAATTACAATCCAAAATGAAATACATCATGTTTTTATGTACAATGAAGAAAAGAACAATATCTAGACATACATGGGCCTTACCAACAAAATACAAAAGACTGAGATGACTCTGGACGGTGGCAGATCTGGTCAGAGCTCTGTCATGGCACTACTGGTGCTGCTGCTATGGCTGCTCGGACTGGTCTCCAATACCTATGCAATGGAAAATCAATGCACTAAGCATAATGCTTAGTGGTGCATAATTTATAATAACAATAACTAAACAATTGAAATAATAATGGCAATTCGTAATTTCTAGGTCTTTTACATTTTTATTGCACTTTGAAAATAATTAAAATTATTGGGATCTTTTCTGTTTATTTATTGTATATTCAGTCTTAATTAATCATTATCAGTGCCCAAGAAACCTATAACAAATTATAAAAGCTGGATACACGGGAGTATACTAGTTAGACAGCCATATCTCTATCCAATATACGTCGGTCATGTCAGGCATGAAGCCTGCAAACAAGCATTTAAGCTAGATATAATATTAGGCACAATGGCCAACGGGCAGGCATAAAGCCTGTAGAACAATCATATCAGACAGATTTTATCTGTCAATGATTATTCCTGTGGACAATACTACTATCTGTAGCCCTTAATTGGTATATTAATTGATCTAAACTAAATAAATAAGTCTAGACATACTATAGGCAATTAAACATTATTACTTATTTACTTCAAATATTCATGTCACTTTATAGTGGGAAAATAGGTCCCACATACCCCTTTCATGTGGTTTAGTGTTTAATGGCTTGTTAGGGTTAAATTCCTACCATAGGATAATTTATCTCATGAACCTTTCTTTAGGTTCAATTTTTGTGTTTTACTTTTACCTATCCATTTGATCAGTTTGTAGCCACTGTTGGGCTACACTTCCTTCATGGAAGTTGTTCCCCTATGTCTTATCTTTATTTTCCCTTTTGAATCATGTCAATTTGATTTTTAGAACTCAAGTTATGGTCGAGTAACCATAATTGACTCATTTCCAGATTCTGGTTCCTTAACTAGGCAGCTTTTAGACTTAAATTTTACCTAATTAATGGAACATGTTGTAGTCACTTTTAGGCATAGTCATCTTCATAGAAACTATTTCCCTATGTCTTGTGGTCACTTAAAATTTTTAATCGTAATTTTTCAAGTTTTGTGAAATTATTTATGGCCAATTAACTGACCTGGACTCATGTACCCTGTGCCAACAGGTGTTCAGTTCAGGTCAGTGACTGCATGTTACTTTTTGAGGTTCTTTCATTCATAATTTGAGGTAGGTTTCTAAACAAAAGTTGTATCCCTATTTCTCAGGTTTCTGGAAAGGTATGGCGCATCCCAATTGGATTTTTCTAGTGAGAGATATGACTAAAAGACTGTTATGGGGTCAAGTGAAGTTTGGTCAGATTCCAGGTTTTGATACAGTGACTTGTTCTAACTATTTGACCTAGTTCTCTTGATTTCTGGGTGTTGGTCAAAATACCAAATTTGTAGGTCTATGTCTTATGGACATTTTACCACTGGTTTCATTACATTTGAGTTCTTGTAGACCAAGTTATGGTCATTTTGCCAAAACTAGTAGGGTAAGTTTATGTCCAGCAGTTTCTGGACAACCTAATTCTAGACAGTTTTGTGACCCAAATTGGGCCAGCAATTTGGTTTGGTTTTTGGCATTTCTTGGTTCAGTGGTCCTCATAAAA
This sequence comes from Hevea brasiliensis, assembly GCF_030052815.1. Taxonomy (NCBI): domain Eukaryota; kingdom Viridiplantae; phylum Streptophyta; class Magnoliopsida; order Malpighiales; family Euphorbiaceae; genus Hevea; species Hevea brasiliensis. Next base: position 25,527,497 of record NC_079505.1, read on the forward strand.
ATTGTAGCCCTATATCTAAGCTTTCCAATGGTATCAAATTCAGGTCATTTGGACCAGTATTGAGGGAGTTATGACCAAATCAATATGTACTATTCATTTGGTTATTTTCTGGGTTTTGTGCAAGGTCATCCGGATTTAGGCAGTATTTAGGTCAAGTTTTGGATAGAATTTGGGTATGGTTTCTTCATTAAAAATGGGCTATTTTAGGTCTAGTTTCACCTCCAATTAGCCTCATACCAATTAGAGTCACACAATTTCAGTTATGGTTCATCAAACACGCTGGACTCATTGAGTCCCAATCTACAGAAAACAAGCACTCCCAATTTTTAATTTCCTCCAACTTCCTTACTTCAATTGACATGCATAGCACTACTATAAGGAAAAATCTCAACTCAATTAGGTTAATCTCAACAATTACACAAAATCCTCAAATCATGTATACAAACCCTAACTTTAAAGTTCCAATTTGCACAAACACAACACATTCAAACTCCCAATCATATCAACTTATCAAACATTCTCATGGAACAAATTTTTATCATTTAAAATCATCAAACCCCAAAGAGTTCCATGGCCGCTGAAAATGGTAACATCATGGGTTCATGGATTTCTTTTTAATTTCATGGAATTTATAGTTAGTTTAGCATGATTTTCATGCTTAAAGAAGAGAGATTAGGAGTTTAGTGCCTAACCTTTTTGATCTCTTTCTTGGCTTGTATAAACCTTGGAATTTCTTCAATTTATGATAATCAAAAGCTTCCTCTTAGTGTGGTGGTTAATTTTTGTGAAGGGTGTTTAGGGTTTTGGAGTAAGAAACTTAGAGAAATCAAGCTCAAAGCTTGATGAAAATAGAGGACTTGTGCTCCAATGGTGGCCGGCTCAAGGCAGAGAAAAGGAAGAAGAAGCTTATGGTTGGTGGCTTTTGTCTTCCTTTGTCTGTATATATATATATATATATATATATATATATATATATATATATATTTTTTTTTTTTGCATACTTTAATTTTTTAAATTGTCATAAGCTTTTTCTTTTCTTTTCTTTTCTTCTTCTTCCTAATTCATTTCGTAAATTTTAATTTATATTAATTATTTTAATTCTCTCAAATTTTAAAATTTTGACATTTAGGTCAAAATTCACCTCTGGGGTGAAATGACCAAAATGCCCTTCATGGTGCATATCAAGTTATTTTTATTATTTTTGTACCAATTAATAAATCTCTAAATTTCATTTTATTTTCTCTAAATTTTTCCTATATTTTCTTAACATTTATTCCATCAATTTATGCCTTCTCATTATAGTTTAAGTGTAGTTCCAAACATTCTGGTTGTCCGAACAGACATTAGTCATCGAAATAGTAAAATGTACGGACTACCTACGGTGAGGGCGGTACAATTAGGAAGTCTAATTATGACCCTAACTCAACCAAATTGCTAGACAAAGTTGATCTAGCAAATCTGCCCTGATTCTCTACTGATTTGGAAATCCTGCACAATGAGCCATCCAACTAGTTTTGGCAAAATTACCATAACTTGGACTGCAAAACTGCAAATGTAGTAATTCAAAAACTAAAACTCTCATAAGACATAGAACTAAAAACTTTATATTTTGATCAAAACCCAATTCTTAAGGCAAGGTAGGGGAATTGTTGGGATAAGTCAGGAATCCCAAATATGAAATTCGTGCACCTTAGCTATTTAGCCTTGTGACCTCCGAATGGTTATTAGACCATAACTTCCTCTACAAAACTCTAATTTAAGTGATTCAAATTGATTTGGAAATCTAAGGCAAAGACCTAAAATATTGTTTTAGGGACCAGGGCCAATATACTTGGGTATAAAATGCAAAGTTAAGGTACAAATCTAGAAAACCTAGAATTTCAAGAATATGGCACCCAAAATAGTGTTTAGTAAATTGGCCATAACTTAAGATTCAAAATCCTAAATTGAGTGATTCAAAAAGGAAAATAAAACAAAGACATATAGGAACAATTTTCATGAAGAACACCTCATCAAATTATAACTAGAACTATGCTGAAATAGGGTTGCAAAGTCAGGGTCTAGAACTGCCATAAACTCAGAATGCATTGAAATTGTAAGATTAACTTAAGGATGCATTAGGCATTTATTTGATTAGCTTTGGAGATAATTGAGATGAGTATTGAGACACTTTAATTGTGTGTTTTCAATAGAAAAGGAGGCCTTGAGAGGCAAGGAGAAGTAAATCAAGAAAAAGGAAATCCATTGAAGGTTTATTTACAATTAACCTTTTTCTTTGTTTTGAACTTTGTAATTTATTTGAATGAATTTATTATGAATGAGTTATGGTTTTTCTTGCATTTGAGAACTTTAATTTTGTGAAATGAATTTGTGATTATGGAAAGGCGGATGTTGGCCCTTTTATATCATTGTTGCAGGAAGTGGGCCGGTTTTGAATGATTTTTGAAGTGTTTGAGAACTTGTTGTGTTGCCAACGCATAATGGGAATTATTTGTGAATAAAATGTGATTTAATTGATTCATAAATGCATTTTGTGGAATGGAAAATTATTTTTAATATATTTTGAAACCACAGTTGACATGACAATTTGATTTGTATTCCCCATTAGCACGCCTAGTGAGATGAGTTGGATTGGTTTCTCCTCCACTTGTAGGGTTGAGTTTCCCTCTCTGGTTTACCAATTGAGGACGTATTGGATGAGTACTCATACTTGCTAGCTAGCCTTTGTATTTCCCTTTAGCCTTTGGTTATTGGGATGTATTGGCTTTGTCGTGGTGTAAAACATGACATTGATTGGAAATTTTGTATTATGGACCTAACTGTGTGAAATTGTTGGCAACACCTTTAAGATTGTGAATACTCGATAAACATGGAATTGAAAAATAAATGTTATTATGTTTTCTTAGAAATGTGAACATTGCAAACTTTTGTTATGATTTGATAAATTATGTTTTGCTTTGAGTTTTAAATTATTAGTTGTGCACTACTGAGTTCACCACTCTACAATAGCTTGTGTATGCTGTTGCAGATAAGGGAAAGGAGAATACTACAGAGTGAGCAGTGATTTGGAGCTGAATTGGGATAGTCTTCGGGTATATCATAGGTATACTCTTTGTAAATTTCTTTTGATATATTTTGTAGCTATATGTATATAGGATAGACATTGAGCAGTTTGTATAAAATGTGATGTAATAATATTTTTTTGATTTTGAGCAATTGCAAATATGTGCATAAGCTTGTAATAATATTTTCTTACCTTGTGCTTTTAAAAAATTGAGATGAAATGTTTCTTTTGGATTGTAAATGAAGCAACAATATTTCTTAATGTTGAATAAAAGAGAAAAACTCATTGATTATGGATTGATTTTAAATTTATGGATTATACATGTTGAAACAATTTGTTTTTTTTTTTAATAGGTGAGAAGAAGAACTGTTTTATTGAAATTTTTAACCGTCATCACGCAAAATTTTTGTAAAATTTTAAAAATGCTAATTTATTTCTAAAGTAACTTTATGGCATATATCTAACTCAAAGACACTTTAATAATTCTTTTATCATTATTTTACATTTAAAAATAAAATGAAATTATTTTAAAATTCCTTGCAGTATATTTAATGGGTTATCGGTAGGCGAAGTTCGGTAATTCATTAAGTATACTATGGGATCATGTTATACCTTATAGAGGGGTAAAGTGTGACATGTTTAATCGGCTTGAGCTAGTGTTGCTGGGGGCTTCGTCCTTTTTGTGATATGTCAGGGTGAGAATGGCATTGAGTTGATTCACTAATCCTTGCATTTAGATTATTAAGAGAAAGTCCAGCTCGAGTTGATCTCGTTGGCAGAGATTAGAATTAAGAGAGCTATTTAGGGGATCGGCTCTCATATATATATATATATATATATATATATATATATATATATTTGATTGATGTGATACACAAGTGTGTAAGTGCTTCAAATTATTCTTTGTGTGAATATTGTTTAAACTTGGCTGAATGTGTTGATATATGCTGCATTTCATCCTTAGGGATGTATTAGCCCTAGATATAGAAATTGTATTTAAAATCATTATCTTACTCTATGAGTCGAATGTTTACTCTTTTTTTCTAGGTTACAGGAGGTTCTCTTTCTTTGTGATTAACCTGCTTCCTTCCTCGCAGGTCTACTAGTAGCAAATATCAGTATTTCATAGTATTGATTAAAATCTAGACTCCGCATATGCTAGGAATATTATATTTAGTGTGAGATTATAAAAGATTATTTGTTTTGAAATTGTAAACATATATTTATGTATGTGTGGTTGAATAGGATGAATACAAACCTTGGATGAGGGAGCTGAGCTCCCATTTGATATAATTGTTATGTTCTGAATTGTGAAGGTGAGCAAAGCTCCCCAAATTTATATAATTTGCAATCACAGGTCGGGTGAGCTAAAACTTCCCATTGGGTAATCTACGTTATAGTCGGACTCTATCCAGTTGATGTCTTCAAAATGGGCTTTAGATATGGACTTTATGGTTGGGCAAAAATCATTTAGGCTTACTACGGGCTTTAGAGGCCTTATGTTGGCCCAAGTCCTACTATCGGTCTGGCCCATAATTTGGTTCCTGACAAAGTTGGTATCAGAGCTTAGGCTCCAAATTCATAGGAAGTACATATCTAAGACTTAACAAGAGTCTGGTTAGGGTTTACATGCAGAGTATAGGATCCATATTCGTCCTTGCACTGTTATCCTTGCATCTAGTTTCTGCTTTATGTACCTGTATGTAACTATGAGTTTGTAGAGATGCATAGTACATTATTTTGGAATTTTATGGGCTAATGCTGCTGAATTTCAGGAAAATGCGTAGAGGTAAGAGAGCTATCATGGCTCCTGAACGAAAAGTGCCAGACAAAGTATCAGCACAAGATAAGGCACCTACCCTAAGGAGACAGAACAGGAGACTTAGAACTGCTCAAGTGGAAGAGCAGCAGCCACAAGTACAGGAATAGTCCTTTATGGCCCAGGGTCCTATGGATCCAATGGCAGTCACTCTAGCTGATCTGCAGAGGACCATTAATATGATGGCGCAGTATATAGTCCACCCTCCACAATAGCAGTAGTCCCTAGTACAGAGAGGGGAACCTTATAAGCAAATAATAAATTTCAAGAAGTTGGTACCTAGTACATATAATACTACAGATGATGCATATCGGTTTCTGGACTCTTGCAAATAGGTAGGAGTGGAGTTATAGTTGACTGACAGGAAACTAATAGAGTGTGTGTAGCATGTGATAGGACCTATGCCTAGACAGTAGATGACAGATTATGTGCTCCCTCATATTGAGGGGTTATCCTGGGTATAGTTTGTGAAGCTATTCATAAATAGGTTCATGCCCGAGAGTTTCAGAGATCAAAAGCAGTGGGCCTTTGAGGCTTTAAGACAAAATGGTAGATCAGTGGATGAATATGCCTCTGAGTTTTTGGAGTTAAGCAGGTATGCCCCTACTGCAGTGGCCATAAAAAGCATGAAAGTGAAAACATTTCGAAAGGGGCTAGACAGGAAGTATGCAAACTCGGCTACGTTGTTAGACTAGCCATTTGATGTGGTAGTTGATAGGGTCTGACAAATTGAAATTAGTTACATGGGAGATGATGGGAGCAAAGCAAAGAAAAATAGAGTTGAAGGGTCATCAATTATGCCACATATAAGCACCATGGGTGGTGGCAGCTAGGGCCACCAAGGTGGAAAGAGTAGAAGGAATAAGAAAGTAGGCCTCAAACATAGAGCCAAAGGATTTAGGCTAGGCTATGGGTCTAGCAGTGGACAGAGTTCGTGCTATAGTAGTTATGGATCTAGTTCAGGGTCTTCTTTGGCACCTTGTACACAACGTGGGAGAGTACACTCAGGGCCTTGTTTAATGATCTCTGGAGGATGCTTCAAATGTGGCTAGCAGGGTCACTTTGCCAGGGAATGTTCTATGTTTAGTGAGCATTTGATGGGGTCCTGAGGATCGATTGCTAATATATCCTGCCAGTTACACCCTGGTACTTCCAGCATGGCAAGCAGCTAGTTCAGTGGCCAACAGGGCTGTGGTCAAGGAGGATGCAGCTTTGGAGGTAAAGGTAGGAGCCAGTCCCAGAGTTCTACATCTCAAGGTAGAGGACAGGCTTGAGTTTTCACTTTGACACACCAAGATACACAGGCTTCAAACGCAGTGGTGGTATGTATTCTTCCAATTTGTTCTTTTGAAGCTCGTGTTTTAATAGACCTAGGTGCTACGCACTCGTTTGTTTCTCCTGTGTTCGCCTTAAGGTTGGGTAAGAATACTATAACTCTAGAGTGTCCCTTGTCTGTATCTACCCCTCTTAGTGACAACATAGATGTAAATAGGTTTTTTTTGGGTAGCTCAGTGGTAGTGGATGGAAAGATTATCCTGACAGACTTGGTTCCTTTGCTAGTGATGGATTTTGATGTGATCTTAGGGATGAATTGGTTGTCAACTCATTAAGTCATCCTAGATTGTAGAGATAAAAAGGTGTATTTCCATATATCTGGAGTAAAAAAGTTTAGCTTCGATGGTGATAGAACATGCCTCCATACAATCTAGTGTCAGCCATTAGCACTAAGAAGATGTTAAGGCATGGATGTCAGGGTTGTTTGGCACTAGTAAGGGACACATCTATTGAAGGTGTCAATGTAGAAGATGTTCCTATTGTCAAGGAATTTATGGATGTATTTCTTGAGGAGCTTCCAAGATTGCCACCAGATCGGGAAATAAAGTTTTGCATAAAAATTGTATCAGGTACGAACCCTGTTTCTATGCCATTTTATAGGATGGCACCAACAAAGTTAAAGGAACTGAAGGAGCAACTGTAAGAGCTTCTGGACAAGGGTTTCATCCAGCTAAGTACTTCATTTTGGAGTGCTTATGTTTTGTTTGTGAGAAAGAAGGATGGGTCTTTGAGATTGTGCATAAATTATAGACAGCTAAATGAGGTGACAATTAAGAATAATTATCTACTTCCTCAGATCGATGACCTATTTGATCAGCTACAAGGAGCAAGTTACTCTTTCAAAATAGACCTATGGACTGGTTATTACCAGCTGAGGATCCGAAATGAGGATGTATCGAAAATAACATTTAGGACAAGGGATGGTCATTATGAGTTCCTGGTGATGTCTTTTATGTAACATCCAAACCCTATCTGCAGCTAGAGCAGTGTGCACATGCCCCCGAGACACACCCAAGAGTATATCTTAAGGGTTAACACTCTTTCTCCAAGGTGATGCTTGATTTCTTTTAATTCCATTTATGTTTCATTTATAAAGAAAATAATGGAAAGTTTAAAAATTTTTAAATTTATTTAAATCATAAGTAAATTAATTCATAATTGCTTCATTTAAAAATTTGACAAAAAACGTGCAGAATTTCCCCTAATATTTTGATAATTGTAAGTGACCTGTGAGTATCCCTGTCAGCATTTATCATATCAATCCACTATACATGTGAAACCTATATGGTTTCATCCACAACCTATATCACAACACTATTAAGATATATATGCATCTCATCCAATAAAATAATTAATATATTTGGGAAATTCTCATAATATGATATATGAAAAATATTTAAGACATGAAACTTGTTTTTAACATCCATGTAATCTATACAATTTAAATAATTACACATTAAAGGATTACATTCCCAATCAAAATGCCTAGTACAATGTAATCTTCTAATGTGTAACAAAATTATATCTTGTCTTCTCTTGTCGTGAGCAAAATATCTCTCTTGGCCTTTACCCATGTGTCAGTTTTTGAACATTACTTTTATTACCTGCGGAAAGTCCAAACAACTCTCCGCTAAGCAACATGCTTAGTGGTGCTATAAATAAATGATTTTATGTCATGTAATATGGATATATGAAAATTCATAATAATTATGTAACTATATTTCCAACAATCCTAATGAAACAATAAGATGTACCATTTCCATAACCCAACATAACATGCCATAATATTCGGTCACATAAGCCTCAATTGTTCTATATAATAATTATCCACAATCAAAGCAAAGCATTTATAATATCATAGTTGCATAACCTTTTTCATTTATCTTCCTTAGCCCACTTACAATGTCTAGAAAATACATGTGATAAGTATCCTCATGGCTCTTAGCTAAGCACCATCCTCTTAGCATAAAGCCAAGCATAATCCTCATGGCATATAGCCAAGTGTGATCCTCATCGTATATAGCCAAGTAAAATCCTCATGGCATATGGCCAAGTATAGTCCTTATGGCATGTGGCCAAGTTATTATGCATAATCTCAATTATTGACTCGTCAATTCCTCACGTTACCTATCCCTAGACTTGTAATGGGCATACACACTCTCAATACTATATGTATTTAGGTCAACTAGGGCAACATTTATTAATTTCCCCTTAATTATCACTCATACATAAGCAAATTAATCAAATTTCACAAATGAGATTTTCAGTCAATTTTGGCAGCTAGATGTAATAAATTTAAAATTTTACCAAATATTATAGAAATAGAGTTTCGTTACCAAACTTTCCAAAATTTAACTTTCATATGTCTATTTCACTTTCTAATTTGAATCACATTAAAATCACATCAATGTTTCAAGATACAAATAAAAATGTGCAACCTATTCTAGTTTTATTCACACTCAGAGCAGTAACAGGACATATAACAATTTCCCCATACAATGGCAAAATTAGTTCTTGGCCATAACTAAAAAGCTTTAGGGCACTTAATAAGCTTTTCAAAAGTTCACGAATCACTCTATTTCAAGTTATATAGCTCAAGTTATGAATTTTTAAAATCGAGTGTCCTGTTCTGGAAATTCCCAGGTCAGTTTTCCAGTTTTGGGCAATATAAAGTTTTGCCCTCAAACACCACCTTAACAGGGGAACTGGGTTTAGCACAAAACCATAAAGTTTTAACACATTCTTTAAGCTTTTCATAGACATAAGAATCACAACAATTCAATATTTCTAACTCAAGTTATGAATTTTTAAAATTGACTGTTTCAGTAAAATCCTAGTAGCAGTTTCAGTTTTCCAACACTCCTAACAAGTTTCTAACTACTTCTAAATTAGTGTGTCCAAGAAATCTTCACTTGAACATGGCAAAAGACATGAAATATAGCACTAAACTTGATGAAGACTAGCTGTTACCTTTTTTTTCTACCAGCCTCAACAAAATTCTTCAAGCAATTAACTTCTTCAACCTTGAATCTCTAATCTTTCCTTGCTTCCTTCACTTTGCCCTTCAAAATTGGTATGAATCTAGGGGTTTGGCTTGTGTTTCCTCTTCAAATTTGGAGAGAATTTAGCTGTTAAAGGAAACAAAAGAAGATGAGGGAAAGTTAATGAAGGTTGGTCAGCCAAAGTGGAAAGATAAGGGAGAAATTTTTTTTTCTTTATCCATTGGTCCTTCGCCTCTTTTAACCATTGGTCCATAAGATATTTCTAGTATTTTTAGTTCTCTCCCCAAAACTTGTATTTAATTTAAGTTAGTCCTTAAATCTTTTATTTGCCCTTAAACTTTTTAATGAATTCAACTTGGTCATTTAACCCTTGGTGGCTGCCTCCCTAAGTGTAAGCAGAAGCAATCTCTACACATGCAATAAATTGCACACTTCATGCGAGTACCCTCTATAATTAATTTGGGCATACGTAATAAGAAATTGTACAATTTATATGAATACTCATTAAGATAATTTGAGGATGTTAATTTTGGACTCACTAATGCACCAGTGGCCTTTATGGATTTGATGAAGAGGGTATTTAGGCTGTTCCTAGATTGCTTTGTCATTGTATTCATAGATGACATTTTGGTATATTCTTACACTGAGGAAGAGCATGTTTGGCACCTAAAGATTGTGCTATAGGCCTTAAGGGAGCATTAGCTGTATGCAAAATTTTGAAAATGTGAGTTCTAGCTGGAGAGTATCTCATTCTTGGAACATGTGGTCTCTAGTAAAAGTATTCAGGTGGATCCCAGAAAAATTGAAGCAATAACTAATTGGCATAAGCCTACAACAATCACTGAAGTGTAGAGTTTTCTAGGCCTAGCAGGTTACTATAGGCGCTTTGTGCAGAATTTCTTTAGAATAGTGGCTCCTCTAACCAGGTTGACTCGAAAGAATGTCCTGTTCTTTTGATCAGATGAGTGTGAGGAAAGCTCTCAGAAACTTAAGAAATGCCTAACTACAGCCCCTGTGTTAACATTGCCAGTGAATGAAGAAGGATACATAGTGTACTGTGATGCCTCCAGAGTTAGGTTGGGGTGTGTTTTAATACAGCACGGCAAAATAGTGGCTTATGTTTTAAGGCAGTTGAAGAGTCACAAGCAGAACTACCCCACTAATGACCTAGAAATGACAGCTATAGTTTTTACATTAAGGATTTAGAGGCATTATCTGTATGGTGAAGTATGTGAGATATATACTAACCATAAAAGCCTAAAGTACATTTTTCAGTAGAGGGACTTAAGCCTAAGGCAGAGGAAATGGATGGAGCATCTAAAGGATTATGACTGCACCATTTAATACCACCCAGATAAGACGATTGTGGTGGCAGATGCTCTAAGCAGAAAATCTTTTAGTAGGTTGGGGCATTTATCAACAGAAAGGAGACCATTGATCCAGGAGTTGCATAATTGATGGATTAGGGACTGATCTTGGATATATTAGATGTGGGTGCATTGTTGGTGCATTTTAGAGTAAGGCCAAACCTGCGAGATGGGATTAGAATTGCTCAACATAGAGACTTGTAATTAATAAGAATTGTAGAAAGGGTACAACAAGAAGAAAATTGTGAATTTAGGCTTGATATAGATGGTGCTATTATACAAGGCTCTAGGATATGTGTGCTAGATGTGGACAACCTCAGACATGAGATGTCTACCTAGGCTCCACCAAGATATACCATGATATGAAAGATAGTTACTGGTGAAATGGCATGAAGACAGACATAGCAGATTTTGTGTCCAAGTGCTTATCTTTTCAGAAGGTGAAGTTTGAACATCAGAGGCCATCAGGGAAGTTGTAGGTGATTCCCATTCCAGAGTGGAAGTGGAAAATGATTACTATAGACTTTGTGACTGAGTTGCCTCGCACCACATGGGGATATGATTCTATTTGGGTGATACTGGTTCATCTAACCAAGTCAGCTCACTTCTTACCAGTACAGACCATTTATTTAGTAGCTCAATATGCAAGGGTGTGCATTCGTGAAATAGTCAGATTGCATGGAGTTCTTACTTCCATAATATCTGACAGAGGTCCCCAGTTTACTTCTTGGCTTTGGAGGAAACTCTAGGAGGCACTTGGCACACAATTGAACTTTAGTTCAATCTTTCAACCTTAAGCAGATGGGTAGTCTGATAGAATAATTCAGACATTAGAGGATATGCTTCATATGTATGTCCTAGATTTTAGAGGACAGTGGGATGATCAGCCACTATTAGTAGAGTTTGCTTACAATAACAACTATTATTCCAGCATTGGGATGGCGCCCTATGAGGCATTGTATGGTATAAAATATAGATCCCCTTTGTGTTGGATAGAACTTGGGGAAGCAAAGGTACATGATGTGGACCTAGTACAGTACACTTCAGAGATGGTCCCTTTGATTAGGAAACATTTCAAAACAACTTTTAGCAGGTAGAAGAGCTATGTAGATCCTAGGTAAAAGGATGTAGAGTTTGCAATGGGTGATTGTGTATTTCTGAAGGTCTCCCCTGTGAAAGGAGTCATGAGGTTTGGAAAGAAAGGCAAACTGGCCCTCCGATACATAGAGCCTTTTCAGATCATGGACAGAGTAGAAGCAGTTGCCTACTGGCTGGAGTTACCACCAAGCCTTTCTCATGTCCAACCAGTGTTCCACATCTCCATGCTCAGAAAGTACATTCCTAATCCTTTTCATGTGCTGTAGCTAGATACAGTGGAGTTGAATGAGAACTTGATCTTCAAGAAGCAACTTGTTGCCATAGTGGACTATAAGATATGACAGCTTCGATCAAAGTAGATCCCTATGGTTATGTAACACCCCTCACTCGTCTACAGTGTAGCCGAGTAAGGAATGTCACACTCAGTGCCGAAGCACCCTAACTTATCTTACTTTATTTCTTTAAAAATTTTGAACTCGTTATATTTTAAAATAATTCAAATTCTATGGAGAAACTAACGGAGTTTCCCCTATTTTATTATCGTTTGACGTGATTCACTATTCACCTACTTAAAATTTTCAATAATATATTTTCAATGAAAATATCATTCATACTCATCATAATTATCTTACATTCAATTCTTGCAATTCACATACTCATTTGTACAAATCCATTCATTTCCATACATATTCATTAATGCACGACTTATATATAGAAATTCTCATATTTTCATTAATTTACATAATATACAAACTAATTATACAAGTTCATAAATTATATAATATACAAATTAATTTCAGATGAAAGAGCTAATCTATTACTTTACATCTCATACATATTAAATACAATTTCCTCGATTGCATTATAACATATGAAATAATTATAATATACAAAATACATAATATGACTAATGTGAGCCCTATCTACATGCATTGTTGAGGAGATGACACCTTTAAACACTTCTAACACTTCTGCAGATCTGGATTCCAAAAATCTCAGTCCAATGTCCACAGGGTTTTAGCTTCAGTACCTGCGTGAAGGAAACAAATCCATCGCGCTAAGCATTTCTGCTTAGTAGTACAATAATATAATAAAGAAAATAATATACAAAATACATATGGAAATAAAACATAGTTCATTGTAACATTTATTTAAATTATAATTCTATTACTAATCTATTGTATCGTTTAATTCAATACTTTCTAGATTATCTTTGATTATTTCATAATAACTAAGGCCCTCAGAGTCATTTCGTAATAGATAAATTTTTAATATCAGTCCAGTTCATTTCAATTCTTTCTGCTAAATAACTAATCTAATTTATTTTAAATCTTCTTATTCATTTATTTAATTTTTAATATTTTTAATTACTAATATTCTTAACTTATTTTAATAAATTTCACTGCCCAAGTAACCTATGACAGGCTGACTAAATTGGATAACGGGTCATTGGCACTGGACACCGCGGTGCCTCGGGCCGTCATACCATGGGACATGAAATATGAAACATCAACCACGTATGCAATCAGTATGGCTAAAAGCCATGATAACATATCAGTATGGCTAAAAGCCATGATGACAAATAATCGGGCATAAAAGCCATGAGTGCGGGCATAAAGCCATAAATACAGACATAAAGCCTTACACAGTACTGCTAAAATAATACCCTATTGGCATGCCAATCTATCCAATCTGACACACGTGTCTGGGCAATACATGGGCACATTAGTATCATTAAATGTTATTATGTTTTATTATTTCATTATATTTTCTATTTATATTTTATAACATTTTAATTCTCGTTAAGATGGAAGCATAATTTCTGAATCACACTTATACATAATGCATGCATTTCTCATAATTTATACATTCATTATTCCATTCATGATAATTGCGATTCACATCGATCAATTTTCATGTACTATTTGTATATCGAAATATTTTCCTAAGGCCCTCCATATAGGTTGTTCCTTTATGTCCTAGAGTCACTAAAGTTCAAGAATTTTTAATTCACTAATTATACTATATATATTAGCACTCATAATGGCTTCTTTAATTCCTTTTATTATTCCCTATGTTTTTGGGGTTACTATTCACATATTACTATTCACTCAATTTATTGATTTTTTCATACATAATAGTTACATGAGTTCTAACCATGAATTACCACATTTTGGTTCACAAAAGTGTTGGCATTGGTTGCTAATCAATACTTCAAACCAATAGAAAATAAAAAAAAAATTTCAGTTTTGGGTGCTAGAGTTCATTGTTCCATTAGGCAATTCTACAGTGAGAATTTGGCCAAATGTTCTCAATCAAAGTTGTTATTTATTGTGTCTAGTTCAATTTCCCTTTTTGAATCACTCCATTTGGAGTTTTGTAACTCAAGTTGTCACACCTTACCCCTCTGTAAGGCATAACATGATCCCGTAGAATACTTAATGAACTACCGAACTTCACCTACCGATAACTCATTAAGTACCCTACAAGGGATTTTAAGACAATTTTCTTACATTTTGGGAGTAGTGAGCATTTTAGTGAGAATTAAAAACCATTTATTCAAAGCTTAAAGACTAGTAAAAATTTTGTCCATTTTAATTTTGCCGCAAATTTTATAAAAATTTTGACAGAGTTCCGTTTGTAATTGGAGAAAACAGTTCTTCAAATACCTGAGAAAAACACTTCCAAAAATTTTTCACAAATCCCATCCTCCAATAAATCTCAAATCAGCTCAATCTCAAATCAGCTCAATTCAAATCACTTCAAAGTAATTCCACAATACAAATCAAAATTCATCATCTCAAAATATTTAATACTTCATTCACGAGGCATAAAACATGAAATTCACATGTACAAATATTAAATTTACAGAAGGAAATCCAAAATAATATTATTACAATTTATTTACAACTACTCAACTTACATTGATACATACAACATTTTCATATTTACATCAATATTATCTACAAGGGTATAAAATAATACCCGTACAAAATGATCGATGTGGTCCACAATTCGATAGCAGCTCACTCTGCTGCTTTCTCCTTGCTCTTATCTGCGACAGCAAAATAAGCTATCGCTGAGTATAAAAATACTCAGTGGTGCACAATAAAAATTTAAAATACAATAAATAAATCATTCATTAATTGAAACACCATTTAAATAATTCTCAATCATATTTCACAAATATCAAAGCTCATAACAACTCCATTTAGTCAAATAATTCATTAAACACAGTGTTGCCAAAATCATATACACAACTTAAGCCATGACACAAAATTTCCGATCAATGCCGTGTTGTACACCACGACAAAGCAATCTCAACCCCATTAATCGAAAATCAATGAGGGAGGTGGCTAGCTAGCTAATGAGTACTCATCCGATCTCAACCTCAACTGGCAAGCCAGAGAGGGAGGAAAATAAACGATCTCAACCCCATAAATGGAGGAGGAATAATGTGATACTGTCATGCTAAGTGTGAACATAAAATCATTTCAAAACAATTTATGCAAATAATTTATTGGAAATCTGGTAAATTTTCAAAGTCATATTCACAACCATAAAATGGCAATACAATTCGTAATTAATTCAAGAAAAATCAAAATTTCAAGAATCATATATTTAAACAACAATTACTGTGCACAGACCTGACGTGAGTCGCCTCTAGGCCTTGACTCAGTCTCTCAGAGCTTCCAAGTCTTTTTCAGCTGAAACACACAATTTCACAGTGTTTCAGTACCATAACTTAGCATAAATCCAAAAATAAATTCCACTTCATTTTTAACTAGCTTTATTGCGCTAAATTCGACGTTCTCGAAATTTTTGTATTTCGGGTTACTATTCAATACACTATTCAAGTCAAATTGTTGACTTTTTAAGGCTTAATAGGTATGGGAACTCCAACTTCACCCACATACCACATTTTGGTCATTAAATTTGTTGGTTTTGGTCATTTTCTCAAAGCTTAAGTCCTTTTGGCCAAATTGTCAAATTTTCAGTTTTGGTGCTCCAAGTTGCACTGTTCCATTGGTCAATCTACTGTTGGAATTTGGAAAACCTTTCTTCATAGAAAATGTTCCTTATTGTCTTAAGTTTATTCTCATTTTTGGATCACCCCAATTGGAGTTTTGTAGCTCAAGTTATGGCCATTTGAACTAGGGCTGCCGGATTGGACACAACCCAGATTTTCTGGGCAAATTTTGGTGCTGGCAGATTTGAGTCACCAACTTGGGGTGGCCAAATGGCTTGGTTTCTGGCAGAATTTGGACTTGTGTTCTTCATGAAAGTTTTAGGTCTATATCTCATCTAATCTCTGGTAAAATTTCAGGTCATTTCGACCTACCTAGCTCGAGTTATGACCAAATGAACAAATACTGTTCATTTGGTCAGTTCTCTGATGTGCATTGCTCTTATTCAACTTTGGTCAATTGGTTCACTAAGTTTTGGTCACTTTTTGGGCATGGTTCCTAAATGAAAATTGTGTCATTTTATGTCTATTTTCATCCTCAATTGGTACAATATCAATTGGACTTGTAAAATTTCAGTTTTGGTCCTTCAAAGTTGACTTGATCATGCTGCTAGCAGCATGACCATATACCCTCCGAATTTGGCTTCAATTCCAACAATTCAAACACAACTCATTTGGTCTCAATTGACCATTTTTCACTTCACAATAGGTCAAACATGCCATTTACTCATTTCTTACATTTTTGGTTCACAAACCCTAAGTCCCAAAACCCTAACTCACTTAATTGTTGCAATTAACTAAATTCAAAGCTCTCAACCATAATCAATCAACTAATGGAGGTCCATAAACTCATTTAAATCCATCAAACCATACAAAATCATGCTCCCCTTCAAGCTGCCTGAAAATTCAGTTTGGTCCTCCCCCCATATTTTTATTTCATTTCATTAGTTTCTAAGCTCATTTCAACAACTAATGATGCATTTAATTAACTAATTGATAGTTAAGAGACTAACCTTTGCTTAGATCCTCAAATCTCAATCTTTGGTTCTCCTTTCTTCTTTCAATCTTCTTCTTAAGTTGAGATTACAAGCTCTAGTGAAGTTTTTATGAGAGTTATTAAGGTTGAGTAAGGAAAGATTAAGCTTAAGTGTAAGCTTAAAGGAAGAATTTTCATGGAGGATTTTGGGAAGAAAGTGGGGCGGCACAAGGGAAAAAGAAGATGACTAAAATGAATTTTTTTTCTTTTATTTTCTTTTATCTATTTTGGTTTATGGATGACCACAAAAATCTAATTTAATAATTCAATTAATTAATTTTTTTTATGGCATCATGCATGAGGTCATGCATGATGTCATCATCTTTTTACTTTTTCATTTTCCTTTTTTTTATTTATTTTTTCTATTAGTTCTTTAATTTAAACTTTTTCATTTTCCTTTTTTTTATTTATTTTTTCTATTAGTTCTTTAATTTAATTCTCGATTCGAAAATTTTCTTTTCTCTAATTTTATTTGACAGTTAGGTCAGGAGTCAGCTCTCGGGGTCAATTGACCAAATTGCCCCTCGTCGGTTCATCCCGCTTTGCAAATAATTCCATATTTCTTGGCTCCACGACCTAATTATTTGGTAGCTTAACAGTTCTTTTCGTGATTTTCTCTTTTCCACTATGATCATAACGGTCCTAAGGACCGCAACGTAATATTTTACACTTAGAAATAAGAGTTTAAAATCACTTAGCAGTCGTTCCCGAGGAGGTCACCCATCGCTGTGACTCTCGGCTCGTTTAACTTCTTATGTTCTGTTTTTCTTATTTATACTTAACTAATTGAACATTACTAATTATTTGTGTTTATGGTTTCTCTAGTTGTCTTAAGTATGGTTCTAATCCTCTTAATTATCCGGACCGACACCGGTCACCGGAATAGTGAAATCTACCAGGCTATGCAAATAGGGGTGTTACAATTCTCCCCCCCTTAAAATAAATTTCGTCTCAAAATTTTACCTGGTATCAATCTCTGAACAGCTGTGGGTGTTGTCTCCTCATGTCCTCCTCTCGTTTCCAAGTAGCTTCTTAGCCCGAATGATGGTTCCACAGCACTTTTACCAATGGTATCTGCTTGTTCCGTAGCTGCTTCACCTCATAAGCCAGAATCTTTATGGGTTCTTCTTCATATGTGAGGTTTGGATTCACTTCAATTTCTTCTACTGGTAGTACATGAGATGGGTCTGATCGATACCTCCTCAATATAGACACATGGAAGACATTATGTATCTTCTCCAACTCTGGAGGTAGTGCCAAACGATAAGCCAAAAGACCCACTCTTTCCAATACCTCATATGGCCCGATAAAACGAGGACTTAGTTTCCCCTTCCTGCCGAATCTCATAATCCTCTTCCAAGGAAAAACCTTGAGGAAAACTTTCTCACCCACTGCATACTCAATATCCCTTCTTTTCAAATCAATATAGGACTTCTGACGGTCTGATGCAGCTTTAAGTCGATCTTTGATCACCCTGATTTTCTCTTCAATCTGTTGAATAATTTTGGGTCCAATCATTTTTCTTTCACCCACGTCATCCCAACACAACAGGGTTCTACATTTCCTGCCATACAAAGCTTCATATGGAGGCATCCCAATGCTTGATTGGTAGCTGTTGTTGTAAGCAAACTCAATCAAAGGCAAGTGTGTATCCCAACTACCCTCAAACTCAATCACACAAGCCCGTAGCATGTCCTCCAAGATCTGAATTACCCTCTCAGACTGGCCATCTGTCTGTGGGTGGAATGCAGTACTGAAGTTCAATCTAGTTCCTAGGGCTCTCTGAAGACTACCCCAGAATCTAGAAGTGAACCTAGGATCTCTGTCTGATACAATGGATACTGGCACTCCATGAAGTCTCACAATCTCATCGATGTATAACCTGGCCAATCTGTCTAAACTGTAGTCCATTCGGATTGGGAGAAAATGAGCAGACTTAGTCAGTCTGTCAACAATGACCCATACTGCATCATGACTCTTCTGTGTCCTCAGAAGTCCCATTACAAAATCCATAGTTATTCTTTCCCATTTCCATTCTGGCACTGACAGTGGATGTAACAACCCAGTGGGTACTTGATGCTCTACCTTTACTTGCTGACAAGTTAGGCATTTGGATACAAACTCTGCCACATCTCTCTTCATACCCATCCACCAGTAATGCTCCTTTAGCCCTCTATACATTTTTGTACCATCAGGGTGCATGGCAAAAGGAGACTCATGTGCTTCCTTCAAAATAATCTGCCTCAAATCAACATCATTAGGAACACACATTTTGCCCTGGTGTAGCAGTAAACCATCATCTCTTATTGAGAACTATGGTTTCTTGCCCTGTCGGACTTCTTCCAACAGCTTCTGATACCTTTCATCATTCTGAGCAGCCATTCTGATCTGATCAATCAACACTGGCTGTACATGCCATGCAACTGCTGTCTGCCCCTCATCATTAATCTCTAAGCTGGCATGCAGTGATCTTAACTCATGCACCAAAGACAAAGGAGTAACCTGTAGACTTGCCATAGTCTTGCGACTCAAGGCGTCAGCCACCACATTAGCTTTCTCTGGCTGATAGTCTATCAGACAATCGTAGTCTTTTATCGACTCTAACCATCTCCTCTGTCTCAAATTCAACTCTTTCTGGGTGCCCAAATACTTCAAACTCTTATGATCTGTGTAGATGTAACATTTCTCCCCATACAAATAATGTCTCCAGATCTTAAGAGCAAACACAATGGCTGTAAGCTCCAAGTCATGTGTCGGATAATTCCTATCATGCGGTTTCAGCTGGCGTGATGCATAGGCAATGACATTTCGATCTTGCATCAACACACAACCTAATCCATTGTGAGAAGCATCGTTGTAAACTGTATATTTTTTACCCGGTGTAGGTAAAGTCAAGACTGGAGCCTCTGTCAAACATCTTTTCAATTCATCAAAACTTTGCTAGCATTTGTCCGTCCACTGAAATTTCACATCCTTTCTAAGTAGCTTGGTCAATGGAGATGCCAACATGGAGAATCCCTTCACAAATCGACGGTAGTATCCAGCTAACCCCAGAAAACTATGAATCTCCGTGACATTTCTGGGTGGCTTCCAATTAAGGACAACTTCAATCTTGCTCGTATCTACCTTAATACCCTCTGCTGATACTATGTGCCCCAAAAAGGATATCTCCTTCAGCCAAAATTCACATTTCGACAATTTGGCATATAGCTGTTTCTCCCTCAAAGTCTGCAGTACAATCCACAGATGTCTATCATGCTCTTCTGCATTCCTCGAATAGACCAATATATCATTGATAAATACCACAACAAACTGGTCGAGGTATGGTCTGAAGATAGTGTTCATCAGATCCATAAAAGCAGCCGGAGCATTAGTTAACCCGAATGGCATGACCAAGAACTCATAATGGCCATAGCGGGTCCTGAAGGCAGTTTTAGGTATACTTTGCTCTTGTACTTTCAGCTGATAATAGCCTGATCTCAGGTCAATTTTGGAGAATACAGCTGCACCTCTCAACTGATCAAATAAGTCATCAATGTGGGGTAATGGGTATCTGTTCTTTATTGTTACCTTATTCAACTGCCGATAGTCAATGCATAACCGGAGAGTGCCATCCTTCTTCTTTACAAATAACACCGGCGCTCCCCAAGGTGACACACTAGGGCGGATAAAGCCCTTATCAAGCAGCTCTTGCAACTGCACTTTCAATTCTTTTAGTTCTACTGGTGCCATTCTGTATGGTGTTATGGAGATTGGGTCCACACCAGGCATAACATCAATTTCAAACTGCACTTCTCTTTCTGGAGGTAATCCTGGCAATTCATCGAAACACATCAGGAAAGTCACATCTGATAGGAATGTCCTCGTCTTTGGACTCCCCACTTGGGTGTCTATCACATGTGCCAAGTACGCCTCACACCCTTTTCTAATCATTTTTTTGGCCAGTGCAGCTGAAATGGTGTTTGAAGGCAATAACTGCCTCTCCCCATGTATTACTACATCACCATACTGAGGAAGACCAAAAGTGACTGTCTTCAATCTACAGTCAATCATGGCATGATGCCTGGCTAACCAATCCATGCCCAAGATAATGTCATAATCTCTGAAGGGCATTTTAATTAAATCAGACAGAAAAGTGTGTCCTTGGATCACCAAAGGACAGTATCTATATAGCCTATTTACCCTGACCTCCTGGCCTAATGGACTAGTTACTAGCACATCATAGTCCATTGGTACACACTGAATAGCAGTAGAACACATCACCCTAGCACTAACATACGAATGTGTGGAGCCAGGATCAAATAACACATACACATCTTGGTCAAGGATGGAGAAAATACTAGCTACTACATCTGATGTTTCAGCTTCCTCCCTCTGATGCATGGTATACACTCTGACTGGTGCGCCACTGGATACTGGCTGGTTAATAGTGCTTTGACTTCCAGGAGTGCTACCAGGACCCCTACCTCTGCCTCTACCTCTAGCAGCTGACTGTGACCCTCTCGGTGCAGAGACTTGGGCTGATCCTTCCGATGTAACAAAAGATCCAGACCGGCGCGGACTAGTATAATCTGTAGCGAAATGTCCGCTCCCTCCACAGTTAAAACATGCTCCGGTGGCCTTGAAGCAAACCCCACTATGAGTTTTACCACAAGTTTCACACTGCCGGACTGATAGAGATCCTCGAGAAGCTTGTTGGGTCTGCTGACTAGACTGGGGTGGTCGTTGGCCAGAAAATCTGCCTCTGCCGGATCTACGGGAGCTGGATCCCCCAAACTGTTTCCTCTTGCCAGAACCACTCTCAGATGTTTGTCCCGTAGTCTTTTCAGCCTTCTCTTTCTCTTGTGAACCCTTCTTCACTGCCCCTTCAGATTCTATCCTTTCTAATTCCAGGGCTCGTGAGATCAATTCAGCAAAATTTTGATGTCGAAAACCCACGACTTGCATTCTCAAATTCGGCCTTAATCCGGACTCAAACCTCTTACATCTGTCTCTGGGGGTGGAGACTAAGCTTCCAGCATAGTGGCTTAGCCTTGAGAAGTCTCTCTCATATTCTGCTATGGTTCTGTCCCCTTGTTTCAAACTCAAGAATTCTTGTAATTTCTTATCTACATATGCATCAGGAACCCATTTCTGCCTGAATTCCCTCAGGAAGTCTGTCCATGTCAGCACAGGTGGCTCAACCAGGCTGTGGGGGATGGTCTTCCACCATTCATATGCATCCCCTTGTAACAAGGAAACAGAATACTCGAACTTCATCTCTTCCGTACACTGCAGTTTTCTGTAAACTCGTTCCATTCTTTCCAACCACTGTTCTGCCTCCAGTGGATCCACAGTGCCTTTAAACTCGGTGGCCCCAAATTTCATCAGTTTTTCATATTGCCGAGCTGAGGGCTGTGGTTGTGCTACAGGTACTGGCATCTGAGCTTGGGGTGGCACATTACCCGCCATTTGCTGGAAGAACGCAGCCATCTGCTGTACAAATTGAGCAGGAAACTGCGGTGCTGGAGCAGGAGCTGGAGTGGCTGACCCACTCACGTTCTGGAGTGCTGGGGCTTCCCCTTGAACCTCAGCCTCAACAGATTGTTCTTCGGAATGATCTCCTCCTTCCATTCCGTTTTCCCAAATTTTCTACTTCCTGAGATCAAACACAAGGAGGTTGACCTCCGTTAATGCATATTCATGATGTAAATATGTCATATGTATCAATTAAAGACACTTGAGCAGTTGTACTTATCAATAAAATGTTCATACACATAGTCAAAATTTATTGAAAAACCATGCTCTGATACCACTAAAACATGTCACACCTTACCCCTCCGTAAGGCATAACATGATCCCGTAGAATACTTAATGAACTACCGAACTTCACCTACCGATAACTCATTAAGTACCCTACAAGGGATTTTAAAACAATTTTCTTACAGTTTGGGAGTGGTGAGCATTTTAGTGAGAATTAAAAACCATTTATTCAAAGCTTAAAGACTAGTAAAAATTTTATCCATTTTAATTTTGCCGCAAATTTTATAAAAATTTTGACAGAGTTCCGTTTGTAATTGGAGAAAACAGTTCTTCAAATACCTGAGAAAAACACTTCCAAAAATTTTTCACAACTCCCATCCTCCAATAAATCTCAAATCAGCTCAATTCAAATCACTTCGAAGTAATTCCACAATACAAATTAAAATTCATCATCTCAAAATATTTAATACTTCATTCACGAGGCATAAAACATGAAATTCACATGTACAAATATTAAATTTACATAAGGAAATCCAAAATAATATTATTACAATTTATTTACAACTGCTCAACTTACATTGATACATACAACATTTTCATATTTACATCAATATTATCTACAAGGGTATAAAATAATACCCGTACAAAATGATCGATGTGGTCCACAATTTGATAGCAGCTCACTCTGCTGCTTTCTCCTTGCTCTTATCTGCGACAGCAAAATAAGCTATCGCTGAATATAAAAATACTCAGTGGTGCACAATAAAAATTGAAAATACAATAAATAAATCATTCATTAATTGAAACACCATTTAAATAATTCTCAATCATATTTCACAAATATCAAAGCTCATAACAACTCCATTTAGTCAAATAATTCATTAAACACAGTGTTGCCAAAATCATATACACAACTTAAGCCATGACATAAAATTTCCGATCAATGCCGTGTTGTACACCATGACAAAGCAATCTCAACCCCATTAATCGAAAATCAATGAGGGAGGTGGCTAGCTATCTAATGAGTGCTCATCTGATCTCAACCTCAACTGGCAAGCCAGAGAGGGAGGAAAATAAACGATCTCAACCCCATAAATAGAGGAGGAATAATGTGATACTGTCATGCTAAGTGTGAACATAAAATCAATTCAAAACAATTTATGCAAATAATTTATTGGAAATCTGGTAAATTTTCAAAGTCATATTCACAATCATAAATGGCAATACAATTCGTAATTAATTCAAGAAAAATCAAAATTTCAAGAATCATATATTTAAACAACAATTACTGTGCACAGACCTGACGTGAGTCGCCTCTAGGCCTTGACTTAGTCTCTCAGAGCTTCCAAGTCTTTTTCTACTGAAACACACAATTTCACAGTGTTTCAGTACCATTATTTAGTATAAATCCAAAAATAAATTCCACTTCATTTTTAACTAGCTTTATTGCGCTAAATTCGACGTTCTCGAAAATTTTGTATTTTGAGTTACTATTTACTACACTATTCAAGTCAAATTGTTGACTTTTTAAGGCTTAATAGGTATGGAAACTCCAACTTCACCCACATACCACATTTTGATCATTAAATTTGTTGGTTTTGGTCATTTTCTCAAAGCTTAAGTCCTTTTGGCTAAATTGTCAAATTTTCAGTTTTGGTGCTCCAAGTTGCACTGTTCCATTGGTCAATCTACTATTAGAATTTGGAAAACCTTTCTTCATAGAAAATGTTTCTTATTGTCTTAAGTTTATTCATTTTTGGATCACCCCAATTGGAGTTTTGTAGCTCAAGTTATGGCCATTTGAACTAGGGCTGCCGGATTGGACACAACCCAGATTTTCTGGACAAATTTTGGTACTGGCAGATTTGAGTCACCAACTTGGGGTGGCCAAATGGCTTGGTTTCTGGCAGTATTTGGACTTGTGTTCTTCATGAAAGTTTTAGGTCTATATCTCATCTAATCTCTGGTAAAATTTCAGATCATTTTGACCTGCCTAGCTCGAGTTATGACCAAATGAATAAATACTGTTCATTTGGTCAGTTTGTACAGTGGCAGACTGCTCTTATTCAACTTTGGTCAATTGGTTCACTAAGTTTTGGTCACTTTTTGGGCATGGTTCCTAAATGAAAATTGTGTCATTTTATGTCTATTTTCATCCCTAATTGGTACAATATCAATTGGACTTGTAAAATTTCAGTTTTGGTCCTTCAAAGTTGACTTGGTCATGCTGCCAGCAGCATGACCATATACCCTCCGAATTTGGCTTCAATTCCAACAATTCAAACACAACTCATTTGGTCACAATTGACCATTTTTCACTTCACAATAGGTCAAACATGCCATTTACTCATTTCTTATATTTTTGGTTCACAAACCCTAAGTCCCAAAACCCTAACTCACTTAATTGTTGCAATTAACTAAATTCAGAGCTCTCAACCATAATCAATCAACTAATGGAGGTCCATAAACTCATTTAAATCCATCAAACCATACAAAATCATGCTCCCCTTCAAGCTGCCTGAAAATTCAGTTTGGTCCTCCCCCCATATTTTTATTTCATTTCATTAGTTTCTAAGCTCATTTCAACAACTAATGATGCATTTAATTAACTAATTAATAGTTAAGAGACTAACCTTTGCTTAGATCCTCAAATCTCAATCTTTGGTTCTCCTTTCTTCTTTCAATCTTCTTCTTAAGTTGAGATTACAAGCTCTAGTGAAGTTTTTATGAGAGTTATTATGGTTGAGTAAGGATCAAAGACTAAAATAAAAAAATATAACACAATTTTTACAAGCCAAATAACTCATAATTATTTAATTTAAACTCCAATTCACAAATTATCAAACCTTTTGCAAAAATATAACACAATTGATCAAATAAAAAAATAATATTTTTTTGCAAAAAATAACACAATTCAATCAAAATCAAATAATTGAATAATATCGTTTTGCAAATCAATAACACCATTCGATCAAATAATTGAATAATATCATTTTGCAAAAAAATACACCATTCGATCAAATAAATTGACAATACATGTTTGCAAATCAATAACACAATTTAGGTCATGACACAAATTTTCATACTCACCCCCCAAAAAAAAATCAATGAGGGAGGAAGCTAGCTATCTAATGAGTACTCATCCAATTTCAAACATTTTATTCAAATGATCCGTAAGAAATCAAAAAATTAAAAAATCAAATTTCATTCAAAAAAATGGCACACACAAGTAATTCACTTCAATTTCCACAAAACCATTTACGAGTGCTTTTCAATCAATAAGTATCCATCAATATAATTCAAACAATTTATAACATACAAATAGTCAATATTTATTTCAATTGAAAATAGAGAAATAGTTGTTGTGTACATCAGAGAAATAGTTGTTGTGCACAAACACAATTTAAAATAATGGTGTTTTTAAAAAAAATGCATCAACTCAATTATTCACTTAATCACCTAATATTCAGAGTTAGTTAGAGAAGTAGTTAGTTATATCTATACTATTGCAATCAAATGATACCAATTAGGTTTTTTTTTTGGTTTTGGTCAACTCTGGTTCGCCAGTTTTTGAGACGAACTTGTGCAGCTTTTTGACTTGCTTATGGTCATTTCTGGGCTTTGGTGTCTTTGGTTTGAGGAGTGAGTTAAACACTAAACACTCACTGCTGCCCAATTGGTTTTTTCAGGTCCTAATGCACCCTATCAAAATGTCATTTTCTTAGGTCACCACCTTGCAAGATTTTTTTTGTTTTTTTCAATGAAGTTTGCATTTTTTTGCCTAGTTCCCACTCCAATTGGTCTCATACTCAATCACACATTTACCCCTGCATTTTTTTCACTTCCCTACCAATCTGTTTTTCTAAATACCATTACAATGACTACATACATTTAATCAAGTTTTCCAAGCTGCGAAAATTGTCCTCCAACATCAATGATCAACATTATTTCTCATCAATTATATGCATAATAAATCATCAAATGCATGACCCATGGGCTGCCAAAAAAATGGCTATCTCAATAACTATTTTTAAAAAAAAAATTCTTTCACAAACTAACACCACATAACATGAACATAAAGTTTAACAAAGAAATTTCAAAAGTGTAAACTTACCTTTGATTGTAAGACAAAGTTTAATGAAGAAACCTAAGA
The DNA here is from genome assembly GCF_030052815.1 of Hevea brasiliensis. Taxonomy (NCBI): domain Eukaryota; kingdom Viridiplantae; phylum Streptophyta; class Magnoliopsida; order Malpighiales; family Euphorbiaceae; genus Hevea; species Hevea brasiliensis. The sequence goes on from NC_079505.1 coordinate 25,554,080, forward strand.
GGTTGGAGTTGAAAATGGAGAGTTAAGAAAGCTTGCATGAAAAGGGCTATGAGTTTCCTTCTTTCACCTTCATTCACGGCAATGTTGAGATAACTTTGAGGAAGATGAAGTTCAGCTGGTTAGTGGACTTGCATCAGCACCTTTTATGTTTAATTAAATCTTGATTAAATCATATAATAAGGTAATTGTTCATTTATTCCACATTTAACCCATAATTTCCACTATTTATTTTAGGTACCACCAATTTAATTTTTCATTTTATTTTCTAAGTGTAATACTATTTATTTTTAATGGACATTTAGGTCAAAAGACACTCGGGATGTCAAATGACCATAATGGATTTCTCACTTTTCTTTGTACTAATTATTTAATTTTTCTTTGATCTTTCTAATGAGATTTATTCTTCAACAAGGTTCTATTTAAGTATCATTTTACCTTTGTTTTTCTTGTACTTTCTTTTCTTGTATTTCATTATTTTATGTCTCGGAAAGATTAAGCTTAAGTGTAAGCTTAAAGGAAGAATTTTCATGGAGGATTTTGGGAAGAAAGTGGGGCGGCACAAGGGAAAAAGAAGATGACTAAAATGAATTTTTTTTCTTTTATTTTCTTTTATCTATTTTGGTTTATGGATGACCACAAAAATCTAATTTAATAATTCAATTAATTAATTTTTTTATGGCATCATGCATGAGGTCATGCATGATGTCATCACCTTTTTATTTTTTCATTTTCTTTTTTTTTTATTTATTTTTTCTATTAGTTCTTTAATTTAATTCTCTATTCGAAAATTTTCTTTTCTCCGATTTTATTTGACAGTTAGGTCAGGAGTCAGCTCTCGGGGTCAATTGACCAAATTGCCCCTCGCCGGTTCATCCCGGTTTGCAAATAATTCCATATTTCTTCCGGCTCCCTGACCTAATTATTTGGTAACTTGATTCTTTTCATGATTTTCTCTTTTCCACTGTGTTCATAAGGGTCCTAAGGACCGCAGCGTCACATTTTACGGTTCGAAATTTGAGTTTAAAATGACTTCGCGGTTGTTCCCGAGGAGGTCACCCATCGCTGTGACTCTCGGTTCGTTTAACTTCTTATGTTCTGTTTTTCTTATTTATACTTAACTAATTGAACATTACTAATTATTTGTGTTTATGGTTTCTCTAGTTGTCTTAAGTATGGTTATAATCCCCTTAATTATCCGGATCGACACCGGTCACCGGAATAGTGAAATCTACCAGGCTATGCAAACAGGGGTGTTACACAAGTTATGGCCATTTTACCATAACTGGCCGGATTAACCTGTACCCAAAATTCTGGGAAAAATTGGTTCTGCTAAATTTGGTGTCTTGAATTTGGTGGACAATTCCATTAGGTTAAGTCTAGAATTTGAGTTTGTGTTCTACTTAAAGGTTGTTCTAAATTGTATAAGCTTTCCATTGATATAAATTTCAGATCAATTGGATATTTCTACACTGAGTTATGGCCAAATGATCAAATACTATTCATTTGGTCATTTTCCAGGGATAGCTTGTTTGTTACCCGGATTGAGGCAATTTTTAGGTCTACTTAAGTTAGTTTTCTGGGTAGGGTTTCTTCATGAAAAATGTGGCTTAAGGTCTTAAATTTCATTTCTAATTAGCCTCACACCAATTGAAGCTATCTAGCTCTACTTATGTTCATTTAAACACTCTGGACTCATAGGTCCAGAATTCCCTGCACAAGAATAACACTCCCAATACCACCTTCCCACACTACTACCATCCCCAAGTCACATTTCATACACTTCAATTAGTCCATAATTGGTCTCAACATCAACAATTTATCAACATATCATTAAATTCCTAATTTTTATATCAAACCCTAGCTTATTAATTTGGTGATCTCATGTAACACATGCTAACTAACATCCAACTCAAATATACTCATCATAAACCACTTCTAAGCAATTTAATTCTAACAATTTATCAAATCCTAACCTTTCCCCATGGCTTCCGAAATCTAGGTCTTTCTTTTTATGCATGGATTTCAACTTTTTCCCATGTAATTCACTCATACTTAACCTTGATTTCAATATTAGAAAGGAAAAGAAGAGAGAAGCTAGCACTAACCTTGAATTAGCCAATTCTCAAGGCTTAAAAGCTCCACTTTTTCTCTTTCTTTTTGCTGCTCAAGTCTTGCTCTAGGTGTGAGGAGAAGGTTTAATGAAGAAAGTTTATGGTTTTGTGGTGAAAAGGTGAGGTTTGGCAAGAGAGAGAGAAAAGAGCTCTTCAATGGTGGAAGGAAAGGGTGGCTGCCGATTTTGGGAGAAGAAGGTCTGATTTCTTTTTAATTTTTATCCTTATTTATTTAGTTTTTATCCTCTTAAAATGATTGTCAAACTCCCATTGGTTGGCAATTTAATTTACTGTAAATTTTCATTTAAGCTTTATGACATCATGGCTTATGTCATAAGTTAAATTTTTATTTTAATTTTTTTTCTTTTCTACTCATTTTTAATTTAATTTTCATCATTTTTTATTCATATTTTATGTCATATAATTCACTTACATAAATGGACAACTTGGTCAAAAATCGTCTCTGAAGGCGAAATGACCAAAATACCCTTCGTTTTGCTTAAGGAGCTAAAACTGTCTGTACCAATCTTAAAAATTCTCCTAACCTTTTCTTGATATTCTAATGCTACCTAGGGGGCCGTAACTCTTCTCTGACATCCCAGAAATTATTTCACAAGGTTTCCCTATGGGTATAGGGTCGATAACTGTCTTTATAATCGCTTCCCGTTGGGTCACCCATCGCCGGGGCACCGGCTCATTTAACTTTGTTATATTTTATTTCCAAAATTTTTTCTTAATTTTTCTTACACTTATTTGAATTATTTATGACTCTTCACTCTAGTCTAAATACAATTCTAGACATTCTAGCTGTCCGGACAAATCTTAGTCACCGGAACAGTAGAACGTACGGTCAGGCTAAAGTGAGGGTGTTACAGTTTAAGGTTTTATAGAGAAGCTAGTTAGCAGAAGAATACACCTGGGAGTCAGAGCGGGATATGCGTAGCAAGTATCAGTATTTATTTAATAAGTAATTCTATACTTTTATTCTGCCTTGTATAAAATTCGAGAATGAATAAGGGAAAAAAAATGTAACACTCTGAATTTTTAAATAATTATTTTATGTATAAGTTATAATATTTTACTTTATTAAATATTATGAAAATTAAATTTGAATTTCTAGATTTTTAAAATCGGGTTTGATTTTCTTAAAACAATAATTTTCATTTATTTTTAAAAACTAATTTAAAGACCACATGGCAAATTTAAATATATATTTGGACTCCATAAATTTTTCTGAATTTTTTATAATTTTTTTGAAATTTTTGGGTCTCATTTTGAGTCACAGGACTGAGTAAAAATTCAATTTTGAGTATCCTGAATTAAACTGACTGAATTAAATTGGACTGTTCAAATCGGATTGACTCTTCTTCTTTTTCTTCTCTTCTTCTGTGTCCCCAGCCACCTCTCCTTCCCTCTTCATTTTCTCTCTCCTCTCTCTTCCCCACCGTCGGCCACCACCTCCCCCTCCTCCCCAGCTTGCTAGCGCACCACCAGACCTCCTCCCTGCCACCGACCGTCACCCCAAATGTTGGAAAATCTGGCTTGAAACTCCCTCATGTGTAGTGCTTGACTTTTCATCTTCTTGAACAAAATTCAGCCAATCCAGCCACCAATCAAGCCGGGTCTTATGTCTATTTTATTCTACTCTTCGAGAGCTTTCAAAAGACACTAAGAACATGAATTTTTGTTGAGCAGTTTATTCAATTTAAGCTCGGGAAATTTTAGCCCATTTTAACTTTTTGGCTAAATTTCTGCCAAACCGAGAACACCACGATAGTTCTGAGAGTATCAGAGTTCTCCACTCAGCAAGAGCTTTACGATGATATAAATTTCAAAATTTTCTGATACTGAAAATTCGGTGGGTCTCACGGACTTTGCAGTATTTTTTTCAAGCTTTAAATGAGCTTATTTAATTTCATAAACATTATATTCTAACTCCTAGTGTTGTAGGCTTGGTGTAGGTACCTTCGTTTCATGAAAATTTCACTAGCAACTAGATCTGTATTTTCAGGCTGGACAGACGAGCTGCCAGAGTTGCTTTGGAAATGGGTCAAAATTACAGTTCTCACCACCATTTTCAAAAGCCTCAAATGTGTTCCAAGCGTCAGAATCAGCATAGGTAAACCCAAACTCTAAGTTCCCTTATTTACCTAGTACCAGGTTTAGAATAAAAATCCATAAAATATTTGTGGGTGGCTAAAAAATTTTAAATCCTTTTGCAATAGTCTTATAGCATGTTAAGGATCACGGGGCAAAATTTTAGAATTTTTAGAGCTAGTTTGAATGACTTTTACAAAATATCAGTTTTAGGCCTTATAATTGAATTGTCGGACTGTCTGAGATTTGTTTGGATTAGAGGGCCCAGGAGGGATCAGGTAATGTTGCTGAGTTGACTTGTGACTTTAGATGTGTAATTTGAGCTATTTTGCAGGTTGGATAGGTCCTAGGTAAAGAAAAAATACTGCCAGATTTTCGGCATAAATTAGGATGTCTTTTGACTCTTTAAAGTTTTATTTTGAGTTAGTGATGATAAATTTGTAATGTAATTGTTCAAGTGATTAGGGTCAGTCATTCTCCTTCAGTCAGTCACCACAGCGATTACCGGTGTACTATGAGTAGATATTGATTTTATTTATAATTTTAATATTATTATACATACAAGGCATGTTCATATATTTACTTATAATTATATGTATATAGCTATTATAGGCACCCTTTGTGTTGTATTATTATTTGATGAAATTGATATAGGTGCCACCTTAGGGTAATTTAGTGCTGTGTATGTTTGTTGGCGTGCGTGAGGTGTGGTACTAGATATGGGTAGGACGGGCATATCAGCTTGAGCTAGTATCACTTGGGGCTTAGTCCTTTTTGTGATAAGTTGGGATGAGTATGACTTTGAGTTGATCTCGCTGACCCTCACATTTGAATTATCAAAAGAAAGTATGGCTTGAGTTGATCTCGTTGGCAAAAGTTGAAATAAAGAGAGTCGTGTAGTGGATCAGCTCCCATATATATATATATATATTTGATTGATGTGACACACAGGTGTGTGAGTGCTCTAAATTATTCTTTGTGCGAGTATTGTTTGAACTTGGTTGAATGTGTTGATATATGCTGCATTTCATCCTTAGGGATACATTAGCCCTAGATAGTTATTGAAATTGTATTTAAAATCAAAATCTTACTCTATGAGTCCAAAATTCTTGATGGCTATCGAATCCACCAAAAATTAAATTAATTGAAATTATCAGTTATGAAATATTTTTTGCAGTAAGTGGTAAATTCAGGTCGAACCCTAGAGACTGAATTATTAAATTTCTTGCACTTGTGTAATGGAAAAAGAAACAAAGGTTAGGGGGAGTAATTCGCAATCCAAAGAAGAAATCAAAAATCAAAAATTAAGATCTAAAATTAAATAAGAAACTCTCAAATTAAACAAACTTTAGTCCAAAGTAATTCGCATTCCAATGCATTGATTCGATCATAGACAAAATAAATACAATTATATCTTATTGAATACTTAACGTAGATTTACCAAACAGCGAGGTAAAATCCCTAACTTCCCTATACTCATCAATTCGAGCCCAGCATTCTTGTTGAGTCTAATTATTAACTGAATTGGTATTAAGCAATCCTCATCAAATTAATAACTGCTTTAAGAATAGGAAGTAGTTAAGCTGAACAACAATTTATGAAGCATAAATCATTAATTCACCCTATTATTTCCTTAGGTTATTATTAAAAATTGGGATCATAATCAATAAAACCTAATTGCTACTCATGTTCAATCTTACACAACAATTACAGATTATGAAGATGAACTAGCTATTGATCACATCAAACAATTAACTAATAGGCCTTTTTAGCAGATCATTCAATAGATTAAAGACAATGAAATTAGAAAATAATGGATATTCAAAAGACATAAATTAAATTAAGAACCTGGTCTCACAAATCATGCAAAAGAACTTGAATCCCTTGAACTGAATTAAAAACTTAGCCACTCATGTTCATGGCTTACAAAAAAATAAAGAAGAAAATTAAAGAAATCTAGAATGTGAATGGAGAACGAAAGTCTGAATCCCCTTTGACAGCTGCTGCCTCTTTTATTTATAATAAATGGCCTAGGGTTAGGTTTAAGAGTCTTTCTCTCTATCAAAAACTGTAACTGGAGCAAAAATCAGGAAACTGATTATCGACGAATACACGACTCGTGTATCACTACACGGCCCAGGGCCTTGTAATTTACTAAAGCTGAATGGGTATGTCTTGCATTGGCACAGAAGGTTACACGGGTCTCTATGATTTACACGAGTCAAGTTACACGAGTCATGTACTTTGTTTCTTCCTTGGTCTTCTGGATTTCTTCTGGCAGAATGTTACACGGGTCCATGGTTGTGCTTACACGACCCGTGTACTTTGTATCAATAACACTTCTCAATCCTTTGACCTTTCCAAGCTTCCTTCCACACTTCTATGCTCTGGAACTTCACCAAAACCCTGAAAAATACAAAAAGAGTCACATTAATGCAAATGCTAAATGTTTCTCCATTTAACACAATTATTTCAATAACTCTCTAAACATATGCCTAATAGATAATTATACTTTAATCAACTGAGTTAAGCATAAAGATACCCTAGAAACACTAAATGTGATGGGAGTAAAATTAATAAATTATACACTTATCAAATTCTCCCACACTTATTCCATGCTTGTCTTCAAGCATGACTTAAACTCTCAATCAACTCCACTTAGAAGTTCCTTAACTTCACCCTATCACAATATTCTCTAACAAGAGATTAAACGTTTGAAAGAAGAGGCAAGAAAGGTAATAATCATCATAATAAATTCCATCAACACCATACCAATATATCAACAATTCTCCAACACAAAACAAAAGGCTTGAAATTAATTAAGCTCACACAATTAAAGTTCCATAAAATTTTAAATCAATACATACCAAAACACAAGATTAATTTATCAAAGCACAACAATTATAGCTCTTCGAAAATCTTAGGAGAGATAAAAATGAGCTTTTTTTTTAATGAAATTGGTACTTCTCTCTCATCATAGTTACTTTTTTTTTCTTTTTTTTTCTTTATTTTAACCATCGCCTTCAGAAAAGTACCTTGCTCATATCTTAGCTAGCTTTTGGCTTGAGAATCGACATGGGGTTCATGAAGACCCCTGGTTACTTTGCTTAACTAAATAGCGGAGCAATTTTCAAGTTTAGCCTTTTATTTCCCCTAATTTATGCATCTACATATTATAAAGTGCCCTGATAGATTAAACAAAGTTCTGAAATATGCATGACACTAGTTTAAAGTACACATAACTAATCATTTCACCATTAAATCAAGCCTAAATGATTTATGCAAGAAAAAAAAATTGCTCTATGGTATGCAGAAGAGGGAAAATCCATCATTAAAGTTACTATTACCTTGCCTAAAATTTCAAAAATTCAATCTAAAATAGAAAAGTCATTTCAAGGACAAAGCACTTCTTTCTAAGAGTTAATATAAAATCATGAATCAAGCTTATGAGAATGATTATTTATTTATTTATTTATTTTATTTATTTATTTATTTATTTATTTATTTTTTCAAAATTGCAGCAACAAATTTCTCCTCCCTCACGCTTAAAACTTACATTGTCCCCAATGTAAAGCCCAAATGCAAAAGAAAAGAGAAAAAAAAATGCTAGAAAATAAAATAAGATAAGGGAAAGAAAACAAATCTGATTGTGGCTAACAAGCCACCCATGGGTTGCCTCCCAAGAAGCACTTTTGTTTATCATCGTTAGCTCGACATAGCAAAGCTCATTAATCCACATAAATTGGGTTACTCAATTTGAGCTCCTCCACTATATGCTCCTTAAACCCTTCATAAAATGGCTTGAGTCTATGACTGTTGACCTTGAATACTTTGTTAGTTCCTAAACTTTGAATTTCAACTGCACCATAAGGAAAGACATTAGTAACAACAAAGGGTCCAATCTAACAAGAACGCAACTTACCAGGCATCAGCTTCAATCTGGAATTATACAATAAAACTTTTTGCCCAATTACAAACTGCTTCCTTAGAATTAGTTTGTCATGGAATGGCTTGGTCTTTTCTTTATAGATCTTAAAGTTCTTACAAGCCTCAAGTCGAATTTCCTCTAATTCCTACAATTGTAATTTTCTTTCCACACCAGCAGTATCCAAATCCAAATTACAATGTCTAACAGCCCAATAATCCTTATGTTCTAACTCAACAGGAAGGTGACACAACTTACCAAATACCAATCTGTAGGGGGACATACCTATGGGTGTCTTATAAGTAGTCCTGTAAGCCACAAAGCATCATCAAGTCTAAGGCTCCAATCTTTTCTATTTGGCTTCACTGCTTTTTCCAAAATGGACTTGATTTCTCTGTTAGACATCTCTGCTTGCCCGCTTGTTTGAGGATGATAAGCTGTAGATATTCTATGGAAAACACCATATCTCCTCAATAATGCCTCAACAGTTCTATTACAAAAATGTGTGCCTCGGTCACTGATTAAAGCTCTAGGAACTCCAAACCTGCTAAAAATATTTGACTTGATAAAACCTACAACAGCTTTAAAATCATCAGTCCTGGTGGCTTTGGCTTCCACCCATTTCGAAACATAATCATCAGCAAGTAATATATAAACAAAGCCAAAGGAAGAAGGAAATGGACCCATAAAATCAATACCCCACACATCAAAAATCTCACAAACAAGTATTGGATTCTGAATCATCTCATTCCTATGGGTTAAACTTCCTATTCTTTGACATTGTTCACAATTTTTGCAAATCAAATATGAATCACGAAATATAGTGGGCCAGTAAAATTCACAGTCTAATATTTTTCTACCTGTTCTCTTGGGTCCAAAATGACCTCCACATGCATAGGCACGACAAAATGCAAGAATAGATTGATTCTCATTATTAGGAACACATCTCCTAATAATTTGATTTGAACAAAATTTCCACAAATACGGGTCATCCCACACATAATACTTAGCCTCACTTTTCAATTTCTCTTTCTTAGCTCTACTCAAATAAAAAAGCACAACCTTAGTAACCCAATAATTCACCAAATCAGCATACCAAGGGATTATACCTTGTAATTTAAATAACTGCTCATCAGGAAAAAGTTCCTGCAAAGGAATTTGCTCTTCTTGTGTCACTAACCTACTCAAATGATCTGCTACAAGGTTCTCAGCTCCTTTCTTATCTTTAATTTAAAGATTAAATTCTTGCAGCAAAAGGATTCATCTAATCAACCTCGGTTTTGCTTCCTTTTTTGCCAAGAGATACTTCAACGCTGCATGATCAGAGAAGATAATTATTTTAGAACCAAGCAAATATGACCGAAATTTATCTAAAGCAAAAACTATAGCCAAAAACTCTTTTTCAATCATAGAATAATTGCGCTGAGCTGAATTGAGTGTTCTAGATGCATAATAAATCACATGAAAGAGCTTCGCAACACGCTGCCCTAAAACTGCTCCCACTGCATAATTACTCGCATCACACATAATTTCAAATGGTATTGTCCAATCAGGAGCCGGGATAATAGGAGGTGATATCAATGCAAATTTCAATTTGTCAAAAGCCTCCTTGCACTCTTCACTGAACTCAAAAGAAACATCTTTTTGCAAGAGTTTAGACAAAGGCAATGCTATCTTAGAGAAATCCTTAATGAACCTGCGATAGAGACCTGCATGACCAAGAAAAGAGCATACTTTCCTCACAGTTGTGGGGTAGGGTAAGTTCACAATTAAATCAATTTTAGATTTATCCACCTTAATACCCCTATTAGAGATAAAATGACCCAAAACAATCCCCTGTTCCACCATAAAATGACACTTCTCATAATTCAGAACAAGATTTTTCTCAATACATCTCTTAAGAACAGAAGTTAAATGATGAAAACATGCATCAAATGAATCACCATACACAGTAAAATCATCCATAAATACCTCAATGCAATTATCAATGTAATCTGAAAATATACTCATCATGCATTTCTGAAATGTGGCAGGTGCATTACAAAGCCCGAAGGGCATCCTTCTAAAAGCAAAAGTTCCAAAAGGGCAAGTGAAGGCAGTCTTCTCTTGATCCTCCGGTGCAATCACAATTTGATTATATCCAGAAAAGCCATCGAGAAAGCAGAAATAAGACTTACCTGCTAACCGCTCAAGCATCTGATCAATGAATGGCAGTGGGAAGTGGTCCTTCCTTGTTGTTGAATTCAGCTTGCGGTAGTCTATGCACATTTGCCATCCACTTAAATCCTTGTTGTAACAAGTTCATTATCTTGATTTGCTACCACAGTGACTCTTGATTTTTTTTGGCACTACTTGGACTGGACTTACCCATTTGCTGTCTGAAATTGGGCAAATAACTCCTGCATTTAGTAACTTTAAAATCTCCTTCTTCACAACCTCCATCATCTGTGGGTTTAACCTCCTTTGAGCTTCTCTACTTGGTTTAGCCTCATCATCTAGTAAAATCCTGTGTATGCACACTAATGGACTTATACCTTTGATGTCAACTATTGTCCATCCAATTGCTTCCTTATGTACTCTCAGAACCCTAGTCAATCTTTCTTCTTGAATCTTTGTTAAATTACTTGAGATGATAACTGGAAGTGTCTCATTGTTTCCCAAGTAAACGTACTTCAAATGCTCAAGTACATGCTTGAGTTCAAGAACTGGTGCCTGCACCACAGAAGGTAATAATTTTGTGTGAGATACAGGTAAGTCGATCTTTGATACTCCATACCTTTTTGGAACAAGAGGTAATGACTGTAATGCCATTGCTGCATATTGAACCTCTACACTTAATGGTTGATTGGTACTAACTTCTTGAATTCCTTGACTAATCACCACTTCTAACTCATCCTCCATGCTTAACTCAAAAACATCATTCACAAATGTATCAACTGTTAGTAGTATGCCCTAGAGCATATCATTTAGTATGTATCTTGTACATATTTTTAATAATAAAAGGCATTTCCACTTTTCCGTTTACATAATATATTTATGTGTAATAGAAAAGGTCCATTGATATTTTGTTAGAAATATTATTCTTAAGTTGTTAAGAATATGAGTGACAATATTTCTAGCACAAAGTATCATAAATAGGTTCACAATCGAGGATACTTCATAATAAGGACATGACTTATCCAGAAAGATTGTATTCATGTTTGTTCCCAAGTTATTTATATGAGATATAAATAAGATGGAATGGTGAGTCTCATGCCATATAACAAACTTGATAGGCACTTATAAATGATAAGTAGGCCGGTGACACTTATGACAAGCACATGGAGTTTACTCTTGTCAATGTTTTGTCATAAATCATATCGTGCATATAATCTTTAGACTGAGATATTATCTTGTATATAGGTAGTTTGAGTTTGAGCTTTCATACTTGTACTATGTATGGGTATATGGGCATCTTGGCTCTACTAGTTATATATGGAGGTAGGTGTTGATCAAGATGGAATCTGTTCCTCTAAGTAAATAGAGTTAAAATCCTATGTTCATTTAATTGTTCTTGATGTTTCAAGTTCATAGATTTATTGAAAAGAGTTTACGATGAGAAAATCTTTTAATCAAAGCTGGAATTAAAAGAGAACATAATATTCATAGCAAATGGAGTTTGACATAAACCATGACGTTGGGATTTTAGAGATTCTAGTGCATGGTAACATATGATTATAGGTTCATTTAAGATAAATCTTATTACTAGTTGGGTGGCCATGGCATGCTATGCTAGGTGTTAACCATGGTCTATGAGGTTCATAAAATGATTTAGAGAAATCATTTATGGTAAGAAAGAGTTCTGATGATATTAAGAGTTGATATCATGTCTCATTGCCAATTAGTGATGAGCCTAGTAAGTCACACACATACACAAGTTATCACCTATTTAAATATGATTTAATTAATTAATTAAAGAGTTTAATTGATTAATTAAATAGATTTGGTTTGCAATAAAATTGCAAAGTCCTAGCATGACTTGAAACCAAATCTAGATTATTGGATGTGTAGTATAAATTAAATTTATATTTAAAGTGTTTAAATATGAATTTAATTGATGAGAAATTAATTAATAGAGATTAATTAATTAATTTATATTTGATATAAATTAATTAGAAGAAGAAAATAATTATTTTGGGTTAAGAACTCAAAATTAAGACCATTTTGGTCATTTGACACGTGGCACCATGAGATGGTGACACATGGCATAACACATAAGTTTGCCAAATGTTTTTTAATCATGTAAGATGATTAAAATCAAGATTAAATATAGGTTTGACACTTGGCACAATGTGATTGGGTCACTTAAACCTAGAGCTAATCAAAAGGTGACATGTGGCTAGGGTTTAATGTGTTAACCTAGCTATTTAAGTGTGGTTATGAAAAGAAAACATAACCAGCAGCCTCTCCTCTCATATGTCACGCCACTTTGAGCCTCTCCAGCTATTTCTCTTCATCTCTCATCAATTCAAAGAGATTAGCCATCAATCTCTTGAATTAAGAACACTAGAAATTGTTTCTAGTGTCATCTCTAATCTCTTAAAAACTTGAATTTCTAATTAATAGAAAAGGCTTTAGAAGCTTTTCAAGGGCTGCCATAGGTGTTCTTGGTGTGGACAAGCTAGAGGGACAACATCATCAAGAGGTTAGTGTAATCGTTCTTGATTTAATCTAGGGTTCTAAAATTAATCTGATTAATTTTAAAATCTTAAATGGCAAATACAGATCCAAAAACATATTAAAAGAGTTTTAATATGTTGTTTATCATTGAAATCAAATAGATAAAAATAAATCTTGCATGGTGCATGTGACCCTAGGTGAAAATTTTTGAATTCAATGGTATAATCTTGTGTTTTTCCTTCAATTGGTATCGAGCCACTATATTTGCCATTTAGATTGTTGATTATATAATTTAATTGTGTGTTTGATCATGAGATCAAGAGATTCATTGCTGGTTGGATCATGAGGTGTGGCGGCACACATGGTGGAGCCACCATTGGTGGCGGCAACAATGGTTCCATGGGTGGTTCAAGGTTTGGCTTTTAATTCTGCAATTGTTGTATGATCTAAGGCCTATTCTTTGACTAATTAAAGTGTTTAATTAGTTGTTTTAATCACACAATTAAATTATGATTCAAATCAGAATTTTAAAAATTGTTTGAATGTGATTCAAATCTGAATTATAAAAGTTGTTTGAATGTGATTCAAATCTGAATTTTTAAAGTTGTTTGAATCATATTTAAATCTGATTTTTTAAAATTGAATCAATAAAATTCAAATCTGATTTTTTAAAAAATGTTTGAATGTGATTCAAATCTGAATTTTTGAAGTTGTTTGAATGTGATTCAAATCTGAATTTTTAAATTTGTTTGAATGAGATTCAAATCTGAGTTTTTAAATTTATTTGAATCATATTCAAATCTGATTTTTAAGTTGAATATGAGATATTCAATTTAATTTAAGTATGTATGTTTTATTTAATTGTTAAATAGTGATATGCATGATGGATGATCATGGACTATAAAAGACCAATGTGATTGGATTTATTTCTTTTATGTTTCTTTGGGATTGTAAATTAATTAATTTATTTTAATTTATTTTGGGCATGTATTATTAAGTTTATAATATTTTTGGGTTGTAATTTCATTTATTTAAGTTCTTGTAAATTCGCCTTGGTATGCCAAGGATTACTATGTAATATTGGATTGCAAGAAGTTCAATCAAGAGCATTGGTGGGACGGTGGGGAGGAATTCAAGATCAAGTGTTGATTATGTACTCCTAACTCTTGTAAAATGAATGAATGAAATGCACCTAGGAATGCCTGATTCAATTCTTGGTGCTCAAATGAATCCCTTAGAGAATCCATGATCATACCATATTCTATCCATGAATGCATGAGATGTATGGGAATGTATGCAATTATATGATATATGCATGCTAAATGGATAATGTGCAAAGTGAGACCTTAATAGTAATTAGAATGACCATAAAATCTTCCAAACAAATGATTAAGTTGGAAATGCTATAATTAAAGTAATTATAACATAGGCCCTCCATTGGGGCAATTATTTTAAGAAATTTTAAATAGTTGCATAAGATGCAATTTATTTAAGAGATTTTCTTAAGAATAATTGTTAAGCATAAGATGTTGTAAATATGTAAATGGTTTAGTGGCCAATATTGGATGTACTGAGGACATTAAAATTATTTGCATAATCTCAATGGGATCAACTTAACTAATGCAAGATAAGTCAATAATGGATGTAGATTTTGAGCATTAGGGGCTAGGTAAAGGATTGAACCTCACATGAGATGTGATGGGCAAGGAGTTGCTCACTTATAGTTTATTGTAATTCCAATAATGGATGTACGAGGATGATCAATAGAATTATAAGAATTCAATCACCCACTAGAAATCCATCCAACTAGGATTCAGTTTTCTACTTTGGAAGTGTAGGATTTGCTAAGTTAGTGGGAGGACCAATTTGATTAAAAGACCATAATCATTTTGGTTAATTACATGATACATTTACTAATTAATTAATTTGATAAAAATGAGCACAAAACAACCACCACCATCCAATATCCTTGCAAGCATACTGATTGGCTAAGAAATTTGAAACTTGTCTTGAACCTTGAACATATAGGATATGTTCTAGATTCAAATGTTCTGGTCCCTTACCTCCAGAGGCCACTTAAGAGGAACATGAAACTTTGGACAAGTGGAAGGAGCATGATATGAGAGCTAAGTGTTAAATGTTTGCTTCCATGAGTAATGAAACATGAAAACTAGTGCAAGTGAGATCCTCCTTCACCTACAAGAGTTGTATGGTGAGCACAAACAGAATGCTAGGTATGAGATATCTATGAGGATGATGTTGGGGATCATGTCCACAAGATGATTGATTGTTGGAACATCTTGACTTCAACATGGGTTTCCAACGATTTAATCCTTTCCTTAGTCTTTTGGGAATTTTGTAACAAATTTCCTTATGACTAAACAGAATGCACTTTGAATTACTCAACAGTTATTGCCCAAAAGAATATGCAATAAAGGAAAAGAGGTAGCTTGTTGCATCTTCTGAAAGTCCAACAAGAAGAAGGGCAATAAGAAAAAGAAACTTGATTCTGGTCCTTCCAAGAAAATAGCTAGGAAGACTAAAAAAGGCAAAGGAAAGTGTTTCCATTGCAAAGTGTTTCCATTGCGAAAGTGTTTCCACTAGCAGTATAGCAATCTAAATGAATGCAATGCCATGGTGAAAACCAACTCAAGTTCAAAATATATTTGGCACTTAAGGTTATGTCATGTTGCGGAAGATAGGATTGCAAAACTGGAGAAAATGGGGATTCTATCCTCATTGGGCTCGAGCCTACTCCAATTTATGAATCTTGCCTTCAAGGCAAAATGACTAGATCACCCTTTGTTGGACAAGGGCTAAGAGTCAAAATATTTTGGAACTAATACATAGTGATGTATGTGGTCCGTTTAAAGAAATGGCTAGAGGGCTTTCATTATTTTATTACGATGATAAATCAAGGTTTGGGTATTTGTATTTGATGAAATACAAACATGAATCCTTTGAAAAGTTCAAAGAATTTAAATCAAGTAGAAAATCAAACAGAAAAAATATTAAAGCTCTTGATCGGATCGTGGAGGTGAATATTTGATGAATACTTGAGAGAGCATGGCATTGTTTCTAATGGTGTATCGTATGATGAGCTATCTTGATATGCCAATCTCCTTATTTGCATTAGAATCTTTATATATTGCGAATAGAATTCCATCAAAATCAGTTTCTTCCACACCTTATGAGATATGGCATGGAAGAAAACCAAGTCTTAAGCATGTTAAGATTTGGGGTTGTCATATCAAAGGAAAAGGTCGATTTGTTGGATATCCAAAAGATAGTTTTGGATATTATTTTTATTTGCCTACTTCACAAAGGTTGTGATAAGTAGAGATGCCACATTTCTTGAACAGTTTGTTCAAGAAGGAGGCAAAGGAAGGCAAATAGAGTTAGAATTGGAATGGATATAGATCCATCTAGTCAAGTTGATGAAACATCTATCTCACCTGAGATATGGTTTTCTTCATGAAGAAGAACAAGAGTTGTCTACTCATGAAGAAGTAGATCATGGGGATGATCCACTTACCTATGAAGAAGCTATATCGATATAGACTCTTCAAAATGGATTGATGCTATGAAATTCGAGATTGATTCCATGTATAAGAATCAAGTTTGGGATCTTGTTGACCCACGAAGGTATTGTACCTATAGGAAACAAATGGGTTTTCAAGAAGAAAATTGGTTACGATGGAAAGGTAGAGACCTATAAGGAAAGGCTAGTAGCGAAAGGGTTAAAGGCAAGGAATAGATTATGAGGAGACTTTCTACTTTGTTGCCATGCTTAAATCAATTAGGATTTTATTGCATACTATGATTATGAGATTTGGCGGATGGATGTCATTTTCTCAATGGATACATTGAAGAAAACATTTTCATGGAACAACCTAAGGGATTTGAATCCCAAGATGGTTCCAAGGTATGCAAACTAAGCGATCCATTTATGGGTTGAAACAAGGAGGAGTTGGAACATCCGTTTTGATGAAGCCATTAAATCTTTTGGTTTTATCAAAAATGAGGATGAGCCATGTGTATATAAGAAGGTTAGTATCACTTTCCTTGTCTTATATGTGGATGACATTATAAAGTTATGGTTGTCAAATACATTCTCCATGAAAGACTTAGGGAGGCAACCTATATTCTTGGGATTCTCATCTATAGGGATAGATCGAAAAGAATAATTGGTTTATTCCAAAGTCTATACTTGTAAAAGGTGTTAAAGAGGTTTAACATGCTTGATTCCAATAGAGGATTGTTACCTGTGAGACATGGTATCCACCTTTCTAAAGAGATGTCTCCAAAGACACAACAAAGAGATAAGAATTCCATATGCTTGGCTATTGGAAGTTTAATGTATGCAATGTTGTGTACTAGGGGATATCGCATATGTTAGTTTGACTAGCGGTATCAATCCAATCGAATATCCTTAAGTACTTAAGAAGAACTAAGGATTTATTCTTGATTTATGGAGGTGGAGACTTGCAATTGGATGGTTATCGATTTCCAATATCGATGATAGAAAGTCTACCGATATGTGTTCATTTGTAATGGGAGTGCGATCGGTTGGAAGAGTTCCACAGAGCACGCATGCGATTCACACCTGGTGAGTATATATATTGCATTTGGATAAAGAAGTTTGTGAGTTCCTTCCATTGCTAAGGAACCAAGGTCTCACAAACACATAGAAAGGCGCTACCACATTATCGGAGAAATAGTGATCCATTCACTAAGCCTATGTCGACATCTTGAGAAGATAGGTCTAAGATATTGTAATGAATGGCTCTAGTGCTAGTGGGAGATTGTTAGTAGTATGCCCTAGAGCATATCATTTAGTATGTATCTTGTACATATTTTTAATAATAAAAGGCATTTCCACTTTTCCGTTTACATAATATATTTATGTGTAATAGAAAAGGTCCATTGATATTTTGTTAGAAATATTATTCTTAAGTTGTTAAGAATATGAGTGACAATATTTCTAGCACAAAGTATCATAAATAGGTTCACAATCGAGGATACTTCATAATAAGGACATGACTTATCGGAAAGATTGTATTCATGTTTGTTCCCAAGTTATTTATATGAGATATAAATAAGATGGAATGGTGAGTCTCATGCCATATAACAAACTTGATAGGCACTTATAAATGATAAGACAAGCACATGGAGTTTACTCTTGTCAATGTTTTGTCATAAATCATATCTGCATATAATCTTTAGATATCTTGTATATAGGTAGTTTGAGTTTGATCTTTCATACTTGTACTATGTATGGGTATATGGGCATCTGTTGGCTCCTACTAGTTATATATGGAGGTAGGTGTTGATCAAGATGGAATCTAAGTAAATAGAGTTAAAATCCTATGTTCATTTAATTGTTCTTGATGTTTCAAGTTGATAGATTTATAAAAGAGTTATGAGAAAATCTTTTAATCAAGCTGGAATTAAAAGAGAACATAATATTCATAGCAAATGGAGTTTGACATAAACCATGACTCGAGTTGGGATTAGAGATTCTAGTGCATGGTAACATATGATTATAGGTTCATTTAAGATAAATCTTATTACTAGTTGGGTGGCCATGGCATGCTATGCTAGGTGTTAACCATGGTCTATGAGGTTCATAAAATGATTTAGAGAAATCATTTATGGTAAGAAAGAGTTCGATGATATTAAGAGTTGATATCATGTCTCATTGCCAATTAGTGATGAGCCTAGTAAGTCACACTCATACACAAGTTATCACCTATTTAAATATGATTTAATTAATTAATTAAAGAGTTTAATTGATTAATTAAATAGATTTGGTTTGCAATAAAATTGCAAAGTCCCTAGCATGACTTGAAACCAAATCTAGATTATTGGATGTGTAGTATAAATTAAATTTATATTTAAAGTGTTTAAATATGAATTTAATTGATGAGAAATTAATTAATAGAGATTAATTAATTAATTTATATTTGATATAAATTAATTAGAAGAAGAAAATAATTATTTTGGGTTAAGAACTCAAAATTAAGACATTTTGGTCATTTTGCGGTGTGACACGTGGCACCATGAGATGGTGACACATGGCATAACACATAAGTTTGCCAAATGTTTTTAATCATGTAAGATGATTAAAATCAAGATTAAATATAGGTTTGACACTTGGCACAATGTGATTGGGTCACTTAAACCTAGAGCTAATCAAAAGGTGACATGTGGCTAGGGTTTAATGTGTTAACCTAGCTATTTAAGTGTGGTTATGAAAGAAAACATAACCAGCAGTCTCTCCTCTCATATGTCACGCCACTTTGAGCCTCTCCAGCTATTTCTCTTCATCTCTCATCAATTCAAAGAGATTAGCCATCAATCTCTTGAATTAAGAACACTAGAACTTGTTTCTAGTGATCTCTAATCTCTTAAAAGCAGAACTTGAATTTCTAATTAATAGAAAAGGCTTTAGAAGCTGTTCAAGGGCTGCCATAGGTGTTCTTGGTGTGGACAAGCTAGAGGGACAAACATCAAGAGGTTAGTGTAATCGTTCTTGATTTAATCTAGGGTTCTAAAATTAATCTGATTAATTTTAAAATCTTAAATGGCAAATACAGATCCAAAAACATATTAAAAGAGTTTTAATATGTTGTTTATCATTGAAATCAAATAGATAAAAATAAATCTTGCATGGTGCATGTGACCCTAGGTGAAAATTTTTGAATTCAATGGTATAATCTTGTGTTTTTCACGCTTCCGTTCCTTCATCAACTACATCAATAGAAAAAACAGAATGGTCATCAGCAGGATACTTCATGGCATCAAAGATATTAAATTTGACAGTCTCTCCATTAAACTCCATAGTTAAGGTACCATCATCCACATCAATTTTTGTCTTGGCAGTTTTTAGGAAAGGTCTTCCAAACAAAATCAAAGCTGACTTTGATGTGGGGACACTATCCTCCATATCCAGAATGTAAAAATCTACAGGAAAAATCAATTCTCCAACCTGCACCAACACATCTTCAATTACTCCCAATGGGTAAGCATTAGAACGATTAGCTAACTGAATAATAACACTGGTTTCTTTCAAAGGACCCAAATTTAAAGTTTGAAAAACTGAATTTGACATAACATTAATAGATGCTCCTAAATCTGTCATTGCACGTTCAAATTTAGAATCACCTATTCTGCAGGGAATAGAAAACGAACCTGGATCCTTATACTTAAGGGGTAATTTTTGCTGAATTAATGCCGATACATTTTCCCCCACACTAATCTTCTCATTATTCCTTAACTTGCGCTTTGTAGTGCAAAGTTCCTTAAGGAATTTAGCATACTTGGGAACTTGTTTGATCACATCAAGTAAAGGTATATTCACCTCCACCTTTTTGAAGGTCTCCAAAATTTCTTTCTTTAGTTCTTCTTTCTTAATCTTAGCCAACCTGCATGGGAATGGAGGAAGAACAGAATTATTAACCTTATTCAGTTTAGGTTCAGTATTTACCTCAACTTCAGGAACTTCAGACTCTTTTTCTCCTTGCTTCTTCTTTTTCATTAACTCATGTGGAGTCTGGTTATCAACTTCTTTCCCACTTTGCAACACTATAGCACTTGCATTTTCTTTGGGGTTCATGATTGTTTGGGATGGAAGCTTTCCAGAACCTTGAGCTTCCAGCTTACTCACAAATGAGGCTAACTGACCAATCTGCCTCTCTATATTTTGAATGCTATTTCTGGTCTCCTGTTGAAACTATTCTGTATTGTTAGCCAAAGCCTTAACAATTTCATCAAGTGACATACCTTGATTTGAGGGAGGCGGAGGCGATTGATTCACTTGTGGTCTCCGCTGATTGAATCGGTTTTGCACTGGTTGATTCCCATAACTTAGATTGGGATGATCTCGCCATCCTGGATTATAAGTACTAGAAAAGGGATCATACCTGCGTTGTGGCTATCCATAATGTCCTACTGCATTATCATGTTGCATTGATTCATCCTCTTGTAATGCAGGACACATGTCAATAGCATGACCCGAACCCGAACAAATTCCACATACCTTAACAGTTTGCATATTCCCTATAGCCAACTGCCTCACCAAAGAAGTTAAATCAAAAATCTATTTCTCAAGGTTAAATGTACTTACCTCATTAACCTTCATAGGTGTGTGATCCATTCTCATTCCAAACTGCTGAGAATTTGCTGCCATATTAGCAACCAGCCTCCTTGCTTCATCTGGTGTTTTGTCAACCAAAGCTCCTCCACTAGCAGCATCTATCATACTGTAACACCCCTAAGTTCGGTAGTGCGTTCTACTGTTTCGGTAACCAGTGTTGTCCGGACAGCTAGGATGCCTAGAACTACACTTAGATATGAGTGAGGAGACATAAAATAATGAAATACAAGAAAAGAAAATACAAGAAAAACAAAGGAAAAATAATAGTAAAGAAATGCAACCAAGTTAAGCGAGCCGAGAACCCTAGCGATGGGTGACCGCACCGGGAAGTCACGGCGTGGACCGTTGACTAGCCCTGGACTGCGGGGAACCCTGGAAAACATTTTTAAGACTTATAGAGACATCAATTGAAGTATAAATACCATTAGAAATATCAAAGAAAAATTAATTAATTAGTACAAAGAAAAGTGAGAAATCGAAAAACGGACAAAACCCGGTGTTACCGAAAAATCGAGAATGCAACCCGAACAGGGGCATTGTGGTCATTTGACACCCCGAGTTGTCTTTTGACCTAAATGTCCATTAAAAATATATGATATCACACTTGGAAAATGTCATGAAAAATTAAATTAGTGGTACCTAATGTAAATAACAAAAATGAGAAACTTAATGTGGGAATATGAAAAGTTTAACATTATTTATTATTAACCTATGTTAGTGGAGCACTAAGTAAATTATTATATACCATATAATACCCTAAGTGGACAGAAATGTCCACTAACATTCTGCAATTCATCTTCTCCACTTGAAAAATTCATTTGGAAGAATAAAAGCTCTCAAACCTCTCCCATGGCACTTTCATGCATGGAGCTCAAGTTCTCCATGATCAAGCCTTGATTTCTTGCAAGAGTCTTCATGAAAAATGATCCTCACACCATGGGCAGTAGATAGGCAGCAAGAAATGAAAGTTTTTGTGGAGTTTTGAAGAATTTCCAAAGTGGTAAGTTTGAGTTTTTTATTATTGTTTTATTAAAGTTTGTAAGGATGTTATGGGTACTTGATTTATGGAGAAATTTTTGAGGTTTGATGTTTAAAGGGGATGTGTACTTTTGGCAGCCATGGAAACACTTTGAGGACAGCTTATTCTTGCTTCTAAATGGTAGATTAAAGGATTGATTAAATGTATATGTGTGTAGGAAATTATTTGGGTGATGTATACTTAGTATATGTGGATGTGAATTTGAAATTTGAAGCTTGGGAATTAATGGAATTTAAATGCATGAATCGGCAGCCTGGTTTGGTGAACCATAAGGATGTTATTTCATGGGTTGGTTTATGAAATTACATGGTTGAATTATGGTGCTTGCTATGGCAGATTGTATATGTATACAAGGGTTTGAGTTTAGGCATGTAAATGAGCTTGTTATGTAGTTAAATTGTGTGTAACTTGGACTTGGTAAATTCTGCACTTTATAGTGTATGTTGAATGTAATTGTAAGCTGCCAAAATGACCTATAATATGTTGTAAATTATGTTTAGGTTATGGTACAACCAGAATTGACTTGAATGTTAAGTTTGGTAAGTGTTAGGAGTGATGCTTGATGTGTATGAAAGAAATGCAATAAGGCAGTTTGAGTTTTAGGCCTAGAACTTTGAGTGTGTGGCTCCAATTGGTATGAGACCAATTGGAGGTGAAACTAGGCACAAAATGTGCCAACTTTCATGAAGGAAGCTTGCCAAAAGTCTGCTTGCAAGGTAGCTTGAAAAATGACCAAATCCGGATTAAGTGCAATTGAGGCCTAAAAATTGACCATTTGGGCAGCAGTTAGTGTTTAGGCCATAACTCACTCAAAACAGGTCCAATTGACCTGAAATTTTGACCATGAATATTTAAGACCCATATCTACAAGTCTTATGAAGACACCAAAGCCCAGAAATGACCATAAGCAAGCCAAACAGCTTGCACAAGTTCGGGTCCAAAAACTGGCCGAACCTAAAATGACCTAAAGTGACCTAAAGTGACCAATTTTGATGCAATTTGACCAGCAATAGTAAAATGACCATAACTTGGTCTACATAACTCAGAATGACCTGAAATTTTGCCCCGCGTTCCATAAGACATAGATCTACAAGTTTTTAGTTTTGACCGAAACCTGAAAACTGAGGGAACTAGGTCGTCCGGCTAGGTCAAACTAGTATCCCGGAATCCAGCAAATTGCAAGAAAATGCAAGATACATGGAAATGAATTTGGTAACATGTACCAACCCTAAAAGACTATCGAATGTGACATATTGGTAACCTTAAAACCTAATTCACCTAGAATGCATCGAGGGTCGACATATTAGGTTGACTAAGCAAATAATAGAATTCAGTAAATTAATTATCAAGCATTATCGTTAGAGACAGTTTAATTAAGTACTGAAACACTTCAAATTGTGTTTATCAGTTAGCAAAGACTCAGGGAAAGGGAATGATACACTGAGTCAAGACCAGGAGACAGATATCAGAGGTTTGTGCACAACAGTTATTTCTTTTGAATTTTTCAATTGAAATAAATTATGACTATTTGAATATTATTGTTTTCAATTATGGAAATGTGTTTGAATGGATACTTATTTCTTGAAAAGCATTGTAAATAGTTTGAAATTGTGAAAAATTGTTTGAATGATATTGATGGATACTTATTACTTGAAAAGCATTGTAAATGGTTTGAAACTATAGAAAAAAATTATTTAGTGTGATTTGTGAAAATTGAAGTTACTTATGAATTGTGTTGCCATTTTGTGAATGAAATTATGACTTTGGAAATTTATTGGATTCTCACGAATCATTTGAATAAAATGTTTGGAATTGATTTTGTGTTCACACTTAGCATGACAGTATCATATCATTCGTTCTCCATTTATGGAGTCGTGATTGTTTATTTTTCTCCCTCTCTGGTTTACCAGTTGAGGTGATCGGATGAGTACTCATTATATAGCTAGCTCCCTTCCTCATTAATTTCGATTAGTGGGGTTGTGATTGCTTTGTCGTGGTGTACAACGCGGCATTGATCGGAAATTTTGTGTCATGGCTTAAGTTGTGAATGAATTGGCAACACTGTATTCTTAAATTATTTGACTAAATTGTGTTATTATGCGATTTGATAATTTGTGAAATGGAGTTTAAATTCTTATTGACATTCACTGTCTTTTGAATTTAACTACGTTTTGATTACTGAGATTTATTGTGATATTGTGTTAAATTCCTTATGACGTTCATTGTCTTGAATTTAACTATGGTTTTATGTATCCATCATTTATATGATTTATGAAATTTGATTTAAAGTTGTATTTGTTAATGTTGTGCACCACTGAGACATTGTCTCAGTGATAGCTTTCCATTGCTGTCGCAGGTAGACAGACGGACAGGGCAGCAGACTAGGCTGCTAGTGCATTCAGCGAGAGATCATCGGGTATATTGAGTATACCACATTTTGCATTTTGTACTGTAATGTATGTTCACTGTATGTATATATTGTTTTTAGTTTTGAGCAGTTGTAAATTCAAATTATACATTGAAGTTGTAAAATAATTATGAGTTATTTTGGCTTGTAAAAATTGTATTATATTTCTTGTATCTCAGTCTTTGAAAAATTACTGTGGATTTGAGTTGAAAAATATATTGTGTTGAGAAATATGTTGGAGTTGAGATTTGGAAATATATTGAAGTGCTTTTTACAGGTTTTTTGAAGAACTGTTTTATCCAAAATACAGAGGGCACTCCGCCAAAATTTTTACAGAAATTCCTAATAATTCAAATGTGTTATCTCTTTCACTTAAGTTCAAAAAAATTTTTTAACACCTGTAAATAGTGCTCACCACTGTAAAAAAGAAGTAAGAAAAGTTTTAAAATCCCTTATAGTGTATTTAATGGGTTATCAGTAGACAAAGTTGGTAATTCATTAGGTATACTACGGGATCATGTTATGCCTTACAGAGAGTTAGGGTGTGACACATACTGCGATCCATCGGTAGAAGTCCCTCATAGAAATACTAAATCAAAAGCCACTCACTTATTTGATGATGGGGACAGGTTGCCCACAGTTTCTTAAATCGTTCCTAGTACTCATACAAGCTCTCTCCATTATACTGTCGGATGCCACAAATTTCATTTCCTATGTTGGCAGCACAGGAAGCAGGAAAATACTTGTAACATCCCCACTGTACGTGTTTTGTACGTTCAATTGCTCCAGTAGTCAAATAACAGTCCATGCAAGTTAGGATGTCTGGAACTACACTTCGGTGATAGTGAACAGACATATAATGATGAAATAAATAAAAAGAAAATACAAGAAAAATTAAAGAAAAAATGAAAAAGAGAAAATGAAACTAAGTTAAACGAGCCGACACCGCAGCGATGGGTGACCGCACCGGGAAGGCCGTTGCCGACCCTAGGACTGCGGGGAACCCTCTGAATTTAATTTTGAGAAATAAATAAATGTTTATTGAAATGTAATTGACACTAGAAATATCAAAGAAAAATTAATAGATTAGTACAAAGAAAAATGAAAAATCGAGAAACAGACAAAAATCGGTGTTACCGAAAAATCGGGAATATAATCCGAAGTGGAATATTTTGGTCATTTGACACCTAGTGTTGCCTTTTGACCTCAATGTCCATTAAAAATAAATGATATTACACTTTAGAAATGTCATGAAAAATTAAATGGTGATACATTATGTAAATAGTGAAATAATTGAGCTAAAGGTGCAATTAATGAAAGTTTAACTAATTAAACAATTAGTTTAGAGTTAGTGCTCCACTAACTCAATCCTTGGGACATTATCTAAGCCATTAGTGGGCAGAAACCACTTCTTCTTCACCAAAACACAAACCAGCCGAATTTCCACCATGGGAGGACTCCATTGCTGCACCTTGCTCCACCTCCATGCAAGCATGTTCTAGCCATCCTTTCCACTTCCTTCCTTCATTAAAGCTTGCATACTCACCTTGGGGAAGATATTGGCAGCAAGAAAAACAAGATTTGGTGAAGTTTGAAGGAAGCTTTCAAGTGGTAAGTGTCCAAAACCTCTCCCTTGCTTTAGTAAAGCTTGTGTTTAGGTTGAGGTGAGTGTTTTGGTAAAGAGAAATGAAAGAAATAGTGAGAAATGGACTTGTCCATTTTTGGCAGCCATGAACCCTTGTTGAGCTTGAGTTATTTTTACTTCTAATGAATGAAAATGAAGGTTGATTAATTCAAATGAAAATTGTAGTAAGTTTGTATTTAAGTATGTGCATGTAGTGTTTAGATTAAAGGTGTGAAATGGAACCTTGATGCCTTGAGCAAACTGCCATGTTTGGCAGCCCCTAATAGCATGAATTTGTGTGTGAACATGTGGTTATTAATGATATATGTTAATGTTAAATTGTGGGCAGCAAGTGTAAGTGATATTGAAGTATGAATATGTTGAAGTATATGTGTAATATTAGCATTTAAGTATGTTGAATTTTGGTGGAAGTGAATGTTGAACTTAATGATGAATTGTGTAAATTGAGCACTTGAACATTCTTCCCAGAATTGTTTCTGAAATTGTGTACAATATATGTATGGAAGTGTTGTTGATTGAATATTGTAGTAATGAGGAGGAGGAGGAACATTAAATTGGGAGTGTATGAGCTTTGTGCAGGTTGTGTATTGAAGGCAGCACCTAAATTAGGCCATAAGTACCAAACTGTGAACCCAATTGGTATGAGGCCAATTGGGGGTGAAACTAGACACCAAATAGGTCAACTTTCATGTAGAAAGGTTGCCAAAATTCTGCCTAGAAACTGACCTTAAAAATGACCAAATCCGGATTAGTGCATTTAAGGCCTGAAAACTGACCATTTGGGCAGCAGTTAGTGTTTAGGCCATAACTCACTCAAAACAGGTCCAATTGACCTGAAATTTTGACCATGAATATTTAAGACCTATATCTACAAGTATTATGAAGACACCCAAGCCCAGAAATGGCCAGAACCAAGTCAAATGGCTTGCATAAGTTCGGGTACAAAATCTGCCGAACCAAAAGTGACCTTAAAATTGATCAAATTTTGCACCAAAAGTGCAATCTGTCCAGCTTTAGAAAATTGACCATGTCTTGGTCTACACAACTCGGAATGATCTGAAATTTTGCCCCGTGTGCAATAAGACATAGAGCTACAATTTTGCTTCTTTGACCAGAAGCTAAAAACCAAGAGAAATAGGACTTTAAGCTAGACCAATCTAGCACACAAAAATTAAGAATTTAACATCTTACATACAAAGATGCTTGAAGCATTTTGGCAATGAATGCCAACTTGTAAAAATGGTAAATTGCACTATATTGGCAGCATATTGAGATTTAAATTGTGACATATTGATGCTAGAAACAACTTATCCATATTACCTAAAAAGGTCAACACATGCATTGACTTGTGAATTATATAATAGTTAGTAAACTCAAAAAAATTGAAGGATTAAACAATTAATTTATAATGTGCCCTAGTTTGCCTAGTTGACTAGTATGGATAGGTTGGCATGCCAATAGGATTCTGACAGTTGTTCTGTAAATGGCTTCATGCCATACTGTTTTTTTACGGTTTATTATGCTGCACTGTGACTTTAATAGCCTACGGCTATACATATTGTGTATTTATTTTTGGCTTATCGCCAGATTGACTATATGGCTTTTTAGCCACGTTATTTGCACACCGGGAGACACTTTGTGACCGATGGTGTGACGGCCAGAGGTACTAGGTACCCAGTGCTAGTATATCCGTTTATCCAGTCTGGTCAGTATATAGGCTACACGGGCAGTAATTCAAGTACTATTAAATTCAAATACCTAAATCCAGTCTACTGACATACAGCACCACCAAAAATTTGTAAATACTTTATTTACTTTATTTTAGTATATATTTCTTTATATTTGGCACCACTAAGCAAAATTGCTTAGCGCGTTGCTTTTGTAACGCGTAGGTATTGGAGATACAGCTGGGGAGCCCAGCAGACCTACGACCGGGTGAGACATCAGATCTGCACAGGAGTCCAGAGTCATCTGCACTGCATTGCATACGTGGTAGGACTTAGGATAACCTGTATTTTGTACTTTTATTGTATTTTTGAGATTCGGTCTTGTATTTTGTAATATCTTGTACATATTAAATAACATGGAGATTTTCTGTATATATTTAAATTATTATGGACTATATTATGGAACTGTTTAATGACTGTAAAAGTCTATAGAATTTATTGAGAAATAGAGACTGTGAATTATTTGAGATTTTAATATTATCATATTAAACTGTTTTTAACAGGTTTGGAAGGACAGTTTGTCCGAAATGCAGATGGCACCTTGCCAAATTTTTATTACTATTTTAAAACACTGACTTTATTAAAGTGTGAAAATAGAACCAGCATGCTATGAATAGCATATAAACACTTCTTAAAATCAAATTGAGTTTAGAAAATGTGATAATCACAGACTAGGTGCTCCAGCACGCCGCGTAGCACGCCTTGCTCGGCTATTCTGTAGACGGGAAAGGGGTGTTACAATACTTCTCCAGAAATATCTGCTTCATCCCATTCCATGAGTTGACGGATCCAGAAGGAAGGTAATACAACCAATCCTTAGCTATTCCTTCCAGTGAGAAAGGAAAAGCTCGAAGCTTGATTTGATCCTCTAAAACTCCTTAAGGTTTCATGCTGGAACACACAACATGAAATTCCTTTAAATGCTTATGTGGATCTTCACCTGCAAGACCATGAAATTTAGGCAACAAATGGATTAGTTCAGATTTTAACTCAAAAGCAACATTTAAAGCGGGGTATTAAATACACAAAGGATGTTAGTTTAGATCTGGAGCAGCCAACTCTTTCAAAGTCCTAGCAGCCATGGTTTCGTTTTTGGAATTTGAATCCAAATCCGAATCCAAACTTAACTCCTTTAGAGATTGGACTCCTTCAGATGTACTCGGAATCTGCCTAGCCTGCTTAGCCAATTGTCTCAACTGTTTAACTGTTTTTTCTACTTCTGGATCAAAGATCAACTCACCAGATTGAGAAGTTCTTGTCATAAACAAAAAGAAATCAAAGTAAAAACAGAAAATAGCTCAAAACCCTAGAAAATAATGAAATTTGGCCTTAAGAGGGTGGGGCCAAGAAATCCTATGGATTGATTGGTATTGATCAGAATGTCGTTTCCTTCAAAATAGGTATGGACCGCCCTCCAAATTCAACCAAACTTCTTGATGAATAGTAACACCGTAATTTTTTTTTTAAAAACCTGAAAACAGCAACAACTCACAAACAAAATTAATAACAGAATATCCTAACACTAAAAACACGAAATCCAATAAATTTCAGTTCCTGGCAATGGCACCAAAATTCTTGATGGCTGTCGAATCCACTAGAAATTAAATTAACTAAAATTACTAGTTATGAAATATTTTCTACAGTAAGTGGTAAATTCAGGTCGAACCCTAGAGACTGATTTATTAAATTTTATGCACTTGTGTAATGGAAAAAGAAACAAAGGTTGGGGGGGGGGGTTGTTATTCGCAATCCAAAGAAAAAATCAAAAATTAAAAATTAAGATCTAAAATTAAATAAGAAACTCTCAAATTAAACAAACTTCAGTCCAAGGTAATTTGCATTCTAATGCATTGATTCGATCATAGACAAAAGAAATACAATTATATCTTATTGAATACTTAACGTAGATTTACCAAACAGTGAGGTAAAATCCCTAACTTCCCTATACTCATCAATTCGAGCCCAGCACTCTTGTTGACTCTAATTATTAACTAAATTGGTATTAAGCAATCCTTATCAAATCAATAAAAGTTTTATGAATAGGAAGTAGTTGAGCTGAATAATAATTTATGAAGCATAAATCATTTAATTCACCCTATTGTTTCCTTAGGTTATTATCAAAAAATGGGATCATAATCAATAAAACCTAATTGCTACTCATGTTCAATCTTACACAATAATTACGGATTATGAAGATGAACTAGCCATTAATCACATAAACACAATTAACTAATAGGCCTTTTTAGTAAATCATTCAACAGATCAAAGACAATGAAATCAGAAAACAATAGATATTCAAAAGACATAAATTAAATTAAGAACCTGGTCTTACAAATCATACAAAAGAACTTGAATCCCTTGAACTGAATTAAAAACTTAGCCACTCATATTCATGGCTTACAAAAAAATAAAAAAGAAAATTGAAGAAATCTAGAATGTGAATGGAGAACAAAAGTCTGAATCCCCTTTGACGGCTACTACCTCTTCTATTTATAATAAATGGCCTAGGGTTACGTTTAAGAGTCTTTCTCTCTGTCAAAAACTATAACTGGAGCAAAAATCAGGAAATTGATTATCGACGGATACATGGCCCGTGTATCACTACATGGCCCAGGGCTGTGTAACTTACTGGAGCTAAAAGGGTATGTCTTGTATTGGCAAAGAAGGTTACACGGGTCTCCAGGATTTACACGGGTCAAGTTACATGGCCTGTGTACTTTGTTTCTTCCTTGGTCTTCTGGATTTCTTCTGGCAGAATGTTACACGGGTCCATAATTGTGCTTACTCGACCCGTGTACTTTGTATCAACAATACTTCTCAATCCTTTGACCTTTCGAAGCTTTCTTCCACACTTCTATGCTCTGGAACTTCACCAAAACCCTGAAAATACAGAAAGAGTCATATGAATGCAAATGCTAAAAGTTTATCCATTTAACACAATTATTTCAACAACTCTCTAAACATATGCCTAATGGATAATTATACTTTAATCAACTGAGTTAGGCATAAAGATACCCTAGAAACACTAAATGTGATTTGAGTAAAATTAATAAATTATGCACTTATCAAATGCTCACTCCTATTCACCTTTTTTTTTTTTCAAGTTACAAGAGGTTGTCTTTCTTTATGATTAACCTGCTTCCTTTCTTGCAGGTTTACTAGCAGCAAATATTAGTATTTCATAGTATTGATTAAAAATCTAGACTTCGCATGTGCTAGGAATATTATATTTTGTGCGGGATTGTAAAAGATTATTTATTTTGAAATTGTAAGCCTATATTTATATATGTGTAGTTGAATGGGATGAATATATACCTTGGATGAGGGAGTTGAGCTCCTATTTGATATAATTGTTATGTTGAAAATTGTGAGGGTGAGCAGAGCTTCCTAAATTTATATATTTTGTTATCATAGGTCAGGTGAGCTAAAACTCCTCATTAGGTAATCTAGTTTATGGTCAGACTCTATCCTATTGATTTCTTAAAAATGTGCTCTAGATATGGGCTTTATGGTTAAGAAAAAATCAGTTAGGCTTTATATGGGCTATGGGGGCCTTATGCGGACCCAAGTTCTAGTGCCTGTCCGACCCATAATTTGGGCCCTGACAAAGTTGGTATCAGAGCTTAGGCTCCATATTCATGGAAAGTACATGTCTAAGGCTTAAGAAGAGTCTAATTAGGGGTTCACATGTGAAGTATAGGAACTGTGTTCATCTTTACGTTGTTATCCTTGCATATAGTTTCTGCTTTATGTACCTATTTGTAGAGATGCTTAGTGCATTGTTTTGGATTTTTATGGGCTAATGCTACTAAATTTTAGAAAAATGCATAGAGGTAGGAGAGTTACCATGGTGCCTAAACGGAAAGTGCCAAATGAAGTATTGGCATAAGATGAGGCACCTGCCCTAAGGAGACAGGGCAAGAGACCTAAAACTGCTTAAGTGGAAAAGCAGTAGCCACAAGTACAGAAATAGTCCTTTATAGCCCAGGGTCCTATGGATCCAGTGGCATTCACTCTAGCTAATCTGTATAGGATCATTGACATGACGGTGCAGTATATGGTCCTCTCTCCACAATAGCAGCAGCCCTCAATACAGAGAGGGAAAACTTATAAGTAAATAATAAATTTCAAGAAGTTGGCGCCTGGTACATATAATACTACAGATGATGCATATCAGTTTCTAGACTCTTACAAACAGGTAGGAGTGGAGTTACAGTTGACTGACAAAAGGCTAATAGAGTGTGTGCAGCATGTGATAGGACCTATGCTTAGACAGTAGATGACAAATTATGTGCTCCCTCGTATTGAGGGGTTATCCTAGGCATAGTTTGTGGAACTATTCATAAACAGGTTCATGTTAGAGAGTTTCAGAGATTAGAAGCAGTGGGCCTTTGAGGCTTTAAGATAGAATGGTAGATTAGTGGATGAATATGCCTCTGAGTTTTTGGAGTTGAGCAGGTATGCCCCTACTACAGTGGCCATAGAAAAGTATGAAAGTGAAAAGATTCCAAAGGGGGCTAGACAGGAAGTATGTAAACTTGGCTCTGTTGTTAGACTAGCCATTTGATGTGGTAATTGATCGAGCCCAACAGATTAAAATTAGTTATATGGGAGATAATGGGAGCAAAGTAAAGAAAAATAGAGCTGAAGGGTCATCAAGTATGCCACATATAAGCACCATGGGTGGTGGCAGCGAGGGCCACAACGGTGGAGAGAGTAGAAGGAATAAGAAAGTAGGCCTCAAACGTAGAGCAGGGGATATCGGCCAGAATATGGGTCTAGTAGTGGATAGAGTTCGGGCTATAGTAGTTTTGGATCTAGTTCAGGGTCTTCTTTGGCACTTTGTACACAATGTGGGAGAGTACACAATGTGGGAGAGTATGCTCAGGGTCTTATTTAATGAGCTCTAGTGGATGCTTCAAATGTGGCCAGCAGGGTCACTTTGCTAGATAATGTCCCATGTTGAGCGAGCATTTAATGGGGTCCTGAGGATCGATTGCTAATATACCCCGTCAGTTACACCCTAGTACTTTCAGCATGGCAGGCAGCCAGTTTAGTGGCCAACAGGGCCATGGTCAAGGAGGACACAACTTTGGAGGTAGATCTAGCGGCAGGAGCTAGTTTCAAAGTTCTGCATCTCAAGGCAGAGGACAGGCTTGAGTTTTCACTTTGAAACACCAGGATGCACAGCCTTCAAATGCAGTGGTGATAGGTATTCTTGTAGTTTATTCTTTTGAAGCTCGTGTTTTAATAGACCCGGGTGCTACGCACTTACTTGTTTCCCCTCTATTCACCTTAAGGTTGGGTAAGAATCCTATAACTCCAAAGTGTCCCTTGTTTGTGGAGTAGATGTGATTTTTTTTGGGTAGCCTAGTAGTAGTGGATGGAAAGATCCTCTCGGTAGACTTGGTTCCTTTGTCAGTGATGGATTTTAATGTGATCTTGAGGATGGATTGGCTATCAACTCATTATGTCATCCTATATTACAAAAATAAAAAGGTGTATTTCCATATTCCTCGAGTAGCAGAGTTTGGCTTTGATGATGACCGAAGCGTGCCTCCATATAATCTAGTGTTAGCCATTAACACCAAGAAAATGTTGAGGCATGGATGTCAGGGTTATTTGGCACTAGTAAGGGACACATCTTTTGAAGGTGTCAATGTGGAAGATGTTTTTATTGTCAGGAAATTTGTTGATGTATTTCCTAAGGAGCTTCTAGGCTTGCCACTAGACCAAAAAATAGAGTTCTGCATAGACATTATGCTGGTTATACACCCCATTTTTATGCCATTCTATAGGATAGCATTAGCAAAATTAAAGGAATTGAAAGAGCAATTGCAAGAGCTTCTAGACAAGGGTTTCATTCGATTAAGTACTTTACCTTGGGGTGCCCTTATTTTGTTTGTGAGAAAGAAAGATGGTTCTTTGAGATTATGCATAAATTACAGATAGCTAAATAAGGTGACAATTAAGAACAATTATCCACTTCTTCATATTGATGACCTATTTAACCAGCTACAAGGAGTAAGTTACTTTTTCCAAAATACACCACAGTATGGTTATCACCAACTGAGGATCCAAAAAGAGGATGTATCGAAAACAACATTCAGGATAAGGTATGGTTATTATCAGTTCCTTGTGATGTCTTTTGGACTAACTAATGCACCAGCGGCCTTTATGGATTTGATGAATAGAGTATTTAGGCCGTTCCTAGATCGCTTTGTCATTGTATTCATAGATCACATTTTGGTATATTCCTACACTAAGGAAGAGCATGTTTGGCACCTAAGGATGGTACTACAGACCTTAAGGGGGAGCATCAGCTGTATGCAAAATTTCCAAAATGTGAGCTTCGACTGCAGAGTATCTCATTCTTGGGACATGTGGTCTCTAGTGAAGGTATTCAGGTAGATCCTAAGAAAATTAAAGCAGTAACTGATTGGCTTAGGCCTACAACAGTCACTAAAATGCGGAGTTTTCTAGGCCTAACAGGGTACGATAGGCGCTTTGTGTAGAATTTCTCCAAAATAGCAACTCCTCTGACCAGGTTGACTCGAAAGAATGTGCCGTTATTCTTATCAGAAGAGTGTGAGGTAAGCTTTCAAAAACTTAAGGAATGTCTAACTACAGTCCCCGTGTTAACATTGCCAGTGAATGGAGAAGGATACACAGTGTACTGTAATGCCCCCAGAGTTCGGTTGGGGTGTGTTTTAATGTAGCATGGCAAAGTATTGGCTTACGCTTCAAGGCAGTTAAAGAGGCACAAGCAGAATTACCCCCCTCATGACCTAAAAATGGCAACTATAGTTTTTGCATTAAAGATTTGGAGGCATCATCTGTATGGTGAAGTATGTGAGATATACATTGATCACAAAAGCCAAAAGTATATTTTTCAGCAGGGGGACTTAAACTTGAGGTAGAGGAGATGGATGGAGCTTCTAAAGGATTATGACTATACCATTTTATACCACCTAGGTAAGGCGAATGTGGTGGCAAATGCCTTGAGCAGAAAATTTTCTAGTAGCTTGGCTCATATATCAACAGAAAGGAGACCATTGATCTAGGAGTTGCATGAATTAATGGATCAGGGACTGATCTTCGATATATTAGATGAGGGTGCACTGTTGGCGCATTTTAGAGCAAGGCTAGACCTACGAGATAGGATTAGAGTTGCTCAACACAGATACTCGCAATTAATGAGAATTGTAGGAAGGGTGCAACAGGGAGAAAAGTGTGAATTTAGGTTTGATATAGATGGTGTTCTTATGCAAGGCTCCAAGATATGTATGGCAGATGTGAACAACCTCAGACACGAGATTATGCAGGAGGCACACCATGCACCCTACAATATCCACCCAGGCTCCACCAAGATATACCATGATGTAAAAGATAGGTACTGAAGAAATGGCATTATCATGACCCAAAAACTCAAGTCGTGACCCACACATGAATTATTTTAATTCATGCAAGCCTTATCAGAGTATCACAAATTAAAATAACAAAAAAATGTCCTTTATTGATCTAAAGAAAATAATAGTAAAAGCCCATGCAAACTCCAAATAACTAAATACTAAACAAATAATAAAATCCTCTAGATAAACTGTGGAGTCACTATGAAATTCATATAAAACTGACACTTTTCAATAAGTTAAACCAAACGTTAGCCCGAGGAAGCATGAATTCGGGCATACCATGGAAACAAAACCAGAAATTATCTCTCTCTAGAAACCAATCAAACACTTGGACCAGGAGAAAAAATCTAATAATTTGAAATAGATAACAAACAGAAAAATAGTAGTTTGAGCTAATGCTCAGTAAATGATAATTACAGCACACAACGGAACAGGAATAGGTAGATGCTTGATTAATTTCACTATAAATTTTTTATCCAATAAAATCATGCTCATGAGATCAAAACCATTAGTAAAATAATTACATAAAATATATATAAAAAAAATCATTCAAACAAATTTTTTGGTATAGTACACCAGGGTGATAATACCCCACATCACCAAAGGCCAGATGGTAAGTGCGCTACCAGATATTAGATACATTCTTCCTCCTTCACAAATATCAATGCATATGACACTAATGTAAACCATAAATTGTAATGATGCATGACTAAATAATCCAACCTAAAACTATGATAGTCCACATGGCGAGGCCAGATAGCAGATACAGATATTGGGCACAAGTACTAATTCAAAATAGAAAATCAATTTCCATAAATCAATCAAAATTAACCCAAAAATTTCAGATAATGAACAATAACTGACAATGCAATTCCAACAATTTATATCAACAATTTCAGAGAGTCAATAAGATCAAATCAATCTCAAATCAATTCCGCATAACACATCTGTAAATTTCACAATTAGATATCAATAAATATAAAAGACATTAAAGGCCTGTTCCCAGAATCCTAATGGCTCTAATGCATAGATAATTAACAAAATAAATTATTTAATCAAAATTGGATTAAAATTCAATAGTAAAATAAAACTCTAGAAAATCATAT
Organism: Hevea brasiliensis; assembly: GCF_030052815.1. Classification (NCBI taxonomy): domain Eukaryota; kingdom Viridiplantae; phylum Streptophyta; class Magnoliopsida; order Malpighiales; family Euphorbiaceae; genus Hevea; species Hevea brasiliensis. Next base: position 25,590,366 of record NC_079505.1, read on the forward strand.
GTAAAATAATTATTAAAATATTAATTTAAAATTTCATTTAATAACAATTCAATGCTAAGAAATTTTATAAGGGACTAAAATGATGCCATGTACTATAATTACCACTCACTTGGAACCTCCAAGACAATAGTTATTTTTAATGGAAGAGAGATAATTTCAACTAACAGATTGAATATTCGAATCTCCTACATATCTAAAATATAAACGAAAAATATCAACTAATAATAAAATAATATAATAATAATAACTTTAATATATATATATATATATATATATATATATATATATATATATATATATATATATATTCAATACAATTCAATACCAATGGTCAAAGAAGAAAAATGAATTTCTAAAGTAGTTGTAATAATTCAAGGAAAGAAAATAAAAATCAAATTCACCCATTATTGAACAAAGAAATGGAGTTTTTACCTTGAAAGCAGAATCCAAGGTGGCGAATAGAGAAGTAAGAATTTAGGAATTCTCTGCGCACATCAGATTATGAATCGTAAATTTATATATATATATATATATATATATATATATATATGAATGATGATAAAAAAAAATACCTGTTTGAGAGTATTTAGTAGAAAAAAAAAAGGCAATAAACGGGTTTTTGAGAGCATAGTTTAGCAGAAAGAGATAATTAGGCAGGAGGCACACCATGCACCCTACAATATCCACCCAGGCTCCACCAAGATATACCATGATGTAAAAGATAAGTACCGATGAAATGGCATTATCATGACCCAAAAACTCTAATTATGACCCACACATGAATTATTTTAATCCATGCAAGCCTTATCAGAGTATCACAAATTAAAATAACAAAAAAATGTCCTTTATTGATCTAAAGAAAATAATAGTGAAAGCCCATGCAAACTCCAAATAACTAAATACTAAACAAATAATAAAATCCCCTAGATAAACTGAGGTGTCTCTATGAAATTCATATAAAACTGACACTGTTCAATAAGTTAAACTAAATGTTAGCCCGAGGAAGCATGAATTCGGGCATACCATGGAAACAAGACCAGAAATTATCTCTCTCTAGAAACCAATCAAACACTTGGACTAGGAGAAAAAATTTAATAATTTGAAATAGATAACAAACAGAAAAAATAGTGGTTTGCGCTAATGCTCAGTGAATGATAATTACAGCACACAATGGAACAGGAATAGGCAGACGCTTGATTAATTTCGCGATAATTTTTTTATCCAATAAAATTATGCTCATGCTATCAAAACCATTAGTAAAATAATTACATAAAATATGTAAAAAAAAAATCATTCAAACAAATTTTTGGTATAGTACACCAGGGTGATAATACCCCACATCACCAAAGGCCAGATGATAAGTGCGCTACCAGATATTAGATACCTTCCTCCTCCTTCACAAATATCAATGCATATGATACTAATGCAAACCATAAATTGTAATGATGCATGACTCAATAATCCAACCTAAAACTATGATAGTCCATATGGCAGGGCCAAATAGCAGATACAGATATTGAGCACAGGTACCAATTCAAAATAGAAAATCAATTTCCATAAATCAATCAAAATCAACCCAAAAATTTCAGATAATGAACAATAACTGACAGTGCAATTCCAACAATTTATATCAACAATTTCAGAGAGTCAATAAGATCAAATCAATCTCAAATCAATTCCGCGTAACACATCTGTAAATTCCACAATTAGATATCAATAAATATAAAAGACATTAAAGGCCTATTCCCGAAATCATAATGGCTCTAATGCATAGATAATTAACAAAATAAATTATTTAATCAAAATTGGATTAAAATTCAATAGTAAAATAAAACTCTAGAAAATCACATGTAAAATAATTATTAAAATATTAATTTAAAATTTCATTTAATAACAATTCAATGCTAAGAAATTTTAAAAGGGACTAAAATGATGCCATGTACTATAATTACCACTCACCTGGAACCTCCAAGACAATAGTTATTTTTAATGGAAGAGAGACAATTTCAACTAACAGATTGAATATTCGAATCTCCTGCATACCCAAAATATAAATGAAAAATATCAACTAATAATAAAATAATATAATAATAATAACTTTAATATATATATATATATATATATATATATATATATATATATATATATATATATATATATATATATATAATCTAAATTCAAGGTTATTGTCTATCAGTAATCATAATCAACTCAATTCAATACCAATGGTCAAAGAAAAAAAATGAATTTCTAAAGTAGTTGTAATAATTCAAGAAAAGAAAATAAAAATCAAATTCACCCATTATTGAACAAAGAAAGGAAAATTTTACCTTGAAAGCAGAATCTAAGGTGGTGAATAGAGAAGTAAGAATTTAGGAATTCTCTACGCACATTAGATTATGAATCGTAAATTTATATATATATATATATATATATATATATATATATATACATATACTAAATACTCTCAAACAGGTATTTTTTGTCATCTTTCATTTAGCAGAAAGAGATTATTAGGGTATATATATTTCAAGAGTTTTATTAGGTATAAAATGGGATAAGAGTTGTTATTGAACTGGGTTGTTGAGATTACAAATATATATTTAATTTCAAAAATAATATATATAGATATATATAAATAAATAAATAAGTAGGCTATCCAATAAAATATTCCTTTTTTATAAATATATTAAAATATTGTTAGCTAATTAAAATAAATAAATAAATAAATAAAATACTAGGTTTTCACAGGCATGAAGAGAGACATAGCAGATTTTGTGTCCAAGTACTTAACTTGTCAGAAGGCAAAGCTTGAACATCAGAGGCCATAAGGGAAGTTACAGGAGATTCCCATTCTAGAGTAGAAATGGGAAATGATTACTATGGACTTCATGACTGGGTTGCCTTGTACCACACAAGGATATGATTCTATTTGGGTGATAGTGGATTGTCTAACTAAGTCAGCTCACTTCTTACCAGTACAGACCACTTATTTAGTAGCCTAGTATGTAAGGGTGTACATTTGTGAAATAGTCAGATTGCATAGAGATTCTGCTTCCATAATATTTGACAGAGGGCCTTAGTTCACTTCTCGGCCTTAGAGGAAACTCCAGAAGGCACTTGGCACATAGCTGAACTTTAGTACAGCCTTCCACCCTCAGGCAGATGAGTAGTCTGAGAGAATAATTTTGACTTTAGAGGATATACTTCGTATATGTGTCCTAGATTTTGGAGGACAGTGAATGATCAGCTGCCATTAGTGGAGATTGCTTACAATAACAGTTATCATTCCAGTATTGGGATGGCGCCTTATGAGGTGGTATGGTAGAAAATATAGATTCCCTTTGTGTTGAACAGAAGTTGGGGAAGCAAAGGTACATGATGTGGACCTGGTGTAGTACACTTCAGAGATGGTCTCTTTGATCAAGGAATGTTTGAAAATAGCCTTCAACAGGTAGAAGAGCTATAGAGATCCTAGCCTAAAGGATGTAGAGTTTGCAGTAGGTGACTGTGTGTTCCTGAAGGTCTCCTCTATGAAGGGAATCATAAGGTTTAGGAAGAAAGGCAAACTGATGTCTCGATAGATAGGGCCTTTTGAGATCACGGACAGAGTAAGAGCAGTTGCCTACCAACTGAAGTTACCACCAAGACTTTCTCATTCCACCAAGTGTTCCACATCTCCATGCTTAGAAAGTACATTCCTGATCCTTCTCATGTGCTATAGCCAAATACGGTGGAGTTGAATAAGGACTTAACCTTCGAGGAGCAGCTTGTTTCCATAGTGGACTATCAGATATGACAGTTTCAGTCAAAGCAAATCCCTATGGTTAAGGTTCCGTGGAGGAGCCAGTCAGTAGAAGAATGCACCTGGAGTCAGATTGGTATATGCGCGGCAAAAACCCATATTTATTGAATATGCAATCCTATACTTTTATTATGCCTTGTGTTACACCCCTAAGTTCGGTAGTGCGTTCTACTGTTCCAGTGGCCAGTGTTGTCCAGACAGCTAGGATGCCTAGAACTACACTTCGATATGAGTGAGGAGACATAAAATAATGAAATAAAAGAAAAGAAAATACAAGAAAAACAAAGGAAAAATAATAGCAAAGAAATGTAACCAAATTAAGCGAGCCGAGAACCCTAGCGATGGGTGACCGCACCGGGAAGTCACGGCGTGGACCGTTGACTAGCCCTGGACCGCGGGGAACCCTGAAAAATATTTTTTAGGACTTAAATAGACACCTATTGAAGTATAAATACCATTAGAAATATCAAAGAAAAATTAATTAATTAGTACAAAGAAAATTGAGAAATCAAAAAATAGACAAAACTCGGTATTACCGAAAAGTCGAGAATGCAACCCGAACAGGGGCATTGTGGTCATTTGACACCTCGAGTTGTCTTTTGACCTAAATGTCCATTAAAAATACATGATATTACACTTGGAAAATGTCATGAAAAATTAAATTGGTGGTACCTAATGTAAATAGCAAAAATTGGGAGTTAAATGTGGAAAAATGAAACCTTAGAATAAACAATGATTTAATTCTCACATAGTGCTCCACTAACTCATTTAAGTGGACCACTAAAGCTTCATTTGGGCAGAATATTTTCATCTTCTTCAACCTCCCAAACCAGAACCAGCCGAATCCTTTTCTTCTCTCAAGTTCCTCCATGGTCGTCCATGGCCAAGCTCCATGCAAGCTTGATCTAAGCTCCTTTCTTCCCACTTTCCTTCATTAAAGATTGTCCATACACCTTGGGCAGTAGATAGGCAACAAGAAGACCAAGTTTTGGAGAGATTTTGAAGAGTTTCCAAAGTGGTAAGTTTGTGTTTTTGGGTTATGGCTTCATTAAAGTTAGTAAGAATGTTATGGGCACTTGAATTATGGAGAGATTTTTGAGGTTTGATGTTTAAAGGGAGAGGTGTATTTTTGGCAGCCATGGAAACTTCTTGAGGGCAGTTTATTCTTACTTGTAAATTGTAGATTAAAGGGTTGATTAAATGTTTATGTGTGTAGAAATTAATTTGGGTGATGTATACTTAGTATATGTGAATGTGTATTTGAATTTGGAAGCTTAGAAATTAATGGACTGTAATGAATGAATCGGCAGCTTGGTTTGGTGAACCATAAAAATGTTATTTCATGTTTGGTTTATGGAATATTAATGTTGAATTGTGATAGTTGTTATAGCAGCTTGGGTATATGTATGATGGTGTGAGGTTGGACATGTAAATGAGCTAGGTTAGGTGATTGAATTGTTGTAATTTGAGCTTGAAAAATTCTATACTAAATAGTGCATATTAAGGGTGATTGTAAGCTGCCAAAATGACCAACAATATGTTGTGAATTGTGTTTAGGTTATGGTACAAACCAGAATTGGCATGAATGTTTAGTTTGGTAAATGTTAAAAGTGTCCTTTGATGAGTAATGAATAAAATGCAATAGGGCATTTTATGTTATGGGCCTAGAACCTTAAGTGTGTGCCTCCAATTGGTATGAGACCAATTGGAGGTGAAACTACGCACAAAATGTGCCAACTTTCATGAAGGAAGCTTATCAAAATTCTGCTTGTAAGGTAACTTGAAAAGTGACCAAATCCGGATTAGTGCATTTAAGGGCTGAAAATTGACTATTTGGGCAGCAGTTAGTATTTTGGCCATAACTCATTCAAAACAGGTCCAATTGACCTGAAATTTTGACCATGAATAGTTAAGACATATATCTACAAGTCTTATGAAGACACCAAAGCTCAGAAATGACCATAAGCAAGTAAAACAGCTTTCACAAGTTCGGGTCCAAAAACTGGCCAAACCTAAAATGACCTAAAATGACCTAAAGTGACCAATTTTGGTACATTCTGACCAGCAATAGTAAAATGACCATAACTTGGTCTAGTAAACTCAGAATGACCTGAAATTTTGCCTCGCGTGCAATAAGACATAGATATACAAGTTTGTTGTTTTGACCAAAACCCGAAAGCTGAGGGAACTAGGTCATCCGGCTAGGTCAAATTAGTATACCGGGATCCGACAAATTGCAATAAAACGCAATATACATGGAAATGAATTTGGTAACATGTACCAATACTAAAAGGCTACAAATGTGACATATTGGTAACATTAAAACCTAATTCACCTAGACTGCATCGAGGGTTGACATCTTAGGTTGACTAAGGAAATAATAGAATTCGATAAATTAATTATTGAACCTTATTTTTAGAGACAGTTTAAATGAGTACTGAAACACTTCAAAATTGTTTTTCTCAGTTAGCAAAGACTCAGGGAAGGGGAAGGAAACACTGAGTCAGAGCCAAGAGACAGTTATCAGAGGTTTGTGCACAACTAGTTTTTAACTGATTTTGTTTTGAATATTTCATATGATTAAATGACATATTTTTCTTATGTGTTATGTTTAACAAGCATTGGATTTAATTCAATGATTATTGAAATTGTTGTAGTATGTATGAATTTAACTTTGTGAAATGGTATTTCCACAAGTATTAAGCATTGTTATGGATTGAATAAATTATGTTTTGGAAAATTGTGATAGAACATCTTTTGAATTGTGATGGTAATTTTCATGGAAAAATGTAAATTTATGATTTGAATTGTGATGAGCATAAAAATTATTGGATATTGGAATTGAATTTGAATCGAATTATATTGTGATTTATGCTCACTAAAAGGATTGTGATATTGTTTTATATCTCACTATAGATGCTTGACTAGGTTATTACCCGTCTCTCTCATTTGTTGAGAAGACAATGGAGTTAGTTGTATTTTGATTACCATGGTACATGCACAGGCTTAGATTTTCCTCTGATTTGAGGTTAGATCTAAGTTTTTTTATCGTTATGGCCCTTGCGGAAGATTCATTAATGTGGTGTGTACTGTGCACGATGATTCGACCTCCCCGACCATAGGGAGTTAGAATCACTTCGAATATGGCCCTTTCGGATTAGTCTTGCATAGTTAGTGAGATAAAGAATGATTTTTGAGATACAACATGATTTTTGAGATCTGACATGGTTTTGAGATCTGACATGATTTTTGAGATCTGACATGGTTTTGAGATACAGCGTGGTTTTTGAGATACAACATGGTTTTTGAGACACAGAATATTTTTGAATAGTAAAGAATTGTGATTTCAGTTATGATTTATGTATAATTGATTTTGTTGGAACTACCCTAAATGGTTAGTCATGATTTGATAAATTGAATTTCGTGATCAAAGTCATTTCATACAAATGATTTACATTATTGGCAATGAATATTTTGAGTTTTGGAATTTGATGAGTATTCAGATTTCCAAATTATTTGCTGTAAATTTTGTCAATGTATATTGTACTATGTTTTAAGTTATAGTTGTGCAGCACTGAGTTCACCACTCAGTGATAGCTTTGTATGCTGTCACAGGTAAGAAGAGCATAGAGCAGTGAGTAAGTTTTTTTGAAGACACATTCAGATCAGCTCCAGGTATATCATAGGTATACCCATGTACATAAGTTTTGATGTATGCATGTAATAATATGTATGTAAATTATTTGAGCAGTTGTATAAAAACTCTTGTAAAATATTTTGGTATGTAATTAAATGTAAATTATTATAAATGTAAATTTGGGATTTCATTTATCTGAATAGTTTTGTAATATTAATTTTGAGTCTTGTAATCAATAAAATGTTTCTTTTATGAGGAGATTGATTTGATTATTGAGATTTGAATTATGGGTTTAAATGAAGTTATTGAAGTTGTATTTAAGAAAACATATTGGAAGTGTGTTCTTTGCAGGTTTTGAAGAACTGTTTTCTCAAAATACAACCGGCACTTTGCCGAAATTTTGAAAAAAATTTTATAACACCAGATTTTAATAGATGATTTAAATTTCATGAAAATTGTTTTAAAATCCCTTGTAGTATATTTAATGGATTATCGGTAGGCGAAGTACAGTAATTCATTAGGTGTACTACGGGATCATGTTACATCTTACAGGGGAGTAGGATGTGACACCTTGTGTAAAATTCGAGGACGAATTTTCTGTAAGGGGGGAAGAATGTAACACCTTGAATTTTTAAATAATTATTTTATATGTAAGTTATAATATTTTACTTTATTAAATATTATGAAAATTAAATTTGAATTTTTGGATTTTTAAAATCGGGTTTGATTCTCTTAAGACAATAAATTTCATCTATTTTACAAAATTAATTTAATGACCATGTGGCAAATTTTAAAATATATTTAGACTCTGCAAATTTTTTAAAATTTTCTATAATTGTTTTTGGAATTTTTTAGCCTCATTTTGGGTTCTAAGACAGAGTAAAAATTCAATTTTGGATACCCTAAATTGAATCGATGAAATTGAACCAGACAGTACGAATCGAACTGGCTCTTCTTCTTTTTCTTCTCCCTGCTCTTACATCCCTGACCACCTCCCCTTTCCTCTTCATTTCTCTTTACTCTCTCCTCCCCACTACCGGCCACCACCTCCCCCTCCTCCCTAGCTTGCTGGTGCACCGCCAGACCTCCTCCTAGTTGTTAGCTGCCGCTTCAAATGCTAAAAAATCTGGCTTGAATCTCCCTCACACGCAGTGCGCTTTTCATCTTTCTAACCAAAATTTGGACAATCTGGCCACCAATAAGGCCAGGTCTTTTGTCCATTTTATTCTACTATCCGAGAGCTTTCCAAAGACATTAGGAACATGAAATTTCGTTGAGTAGTTTGTCCGATTAAAGCCTAAAAAGTTTTAGCCCATTTCGATTTTTAGACTAAATTTCTCTCAAATTGGGAACCCCATGATAATTCCGAGAGTATTAGCGCGCTCCACTCGGCGAGAGCTTTGCGGTGATGTAAATTTCAAAATTTTCCAATACCGAAATTTCGATGGGTCCCATGGATTTTGCAGTGTTTTTTTTTAAGCCTTAAATGAGCTTATTTAATTTCATAAATATTATATTCTAACTCTTGGTATTGTAAGCTTTACATAGGTACCTTCGTTTTTCGAAAATTTCACCGACAATTGGATTTACATTTTCAGGCCGGACAAAAGAGCCACCAGAGCTGCTTTGGAAATGGGTCAAAACTATAGTCCTCACTGCCATTTTCAGATTCCTCAGACATATTCCAAGCATTAGAATTAGCATAGGTACTCGAACTCCAAGTGCCCTTATTTACCTAGTACCGAGTTTTGAATAAAAAACCATAAAATATTCGTGGGTGGCTAGAAAATTATAATTTCTTTTCCAATAGTCTTATAGCATTGTTAAGGACCACGGGACAAAATTTTAGAATTTTTAGAGCTAGTTTGAATGACATTTGCAAAATGTCAGTTTTAATCCTTATAATTGAATTATCGGACTGTCTAAGATTTGTTTGGATTGGACGGCCCAAGAGGGGCCAAGTGATGTTATTGAGTTAACTTGCAACTTTAAAAGTGTAATTTGAGCTACTTTGCAGGCTGGGTAGGTCCTAGGTACAAGAGAAATTCTACTTGATTTCTGGCATAAATTAAGATATCTTTTGACTCTTTAAAGTCTTATTTTGAGTTAGTGCTGATAAATGTATAATGTAATTGTTTAGGTGACCAGGGTCAGCCATCCTCTTCCACTCAGCCGCCACAGTCATTCCAGGTGTACTATGAGTAGATATTTATTTTATTTATAATTTCAATATTATTATATATATAAGGCATGCTCATGCATTCACTTATAATTATATGTATATAGCTATTATAAGCATACTTTGTGTTACATTATTATGTGATGAAATTGATGTGGTGTCGCCTTAGGGTAATTTGGAGCTATGTGCATTAGTCGGCGTGCGTGAGGTGTGGTACTTGATATGGGTAGGACGGGCAGATTGGCTTGAGGTAGTATCGCTTGGGGCTTGGTCCTTTTTGTGATAAGTTGGGGTGAGTATGACTTTGAGTTGATCTCACTGACTCTCGCATTAGATTATCAAGAGAAAGTATAACTCGAGTTGATCTCGTTGACAGAAATTAGAATTAAGAGAGTCGTGTAGGGGATCAGCTCCCATATATATATATATATATATATATATATATAGATATATATACATATAGATATATGTATGTATATACATATAGATATATCTATATATATACATATATATATATCTCTATATATATATATATATATGTTTGATTGATGTGACACACGAATGTGTGAGTGTTCCAAATTATTCTTTGTGTGAATATTATTTAAACTTGGTTGAATGTGTTGATATATGCTACATTTTATCCTTAAGGATGCATTAGCCCTAGATAGTTATTGAAATTATATTTAAAATCAATATCTTACTCTATGAGTTGATTCCTCACTCCTATTCACTTATTTTTTTTTAGGTTACAGGAGGTTGTCTTTCTTTGTGATTAACTTACTTCCTTCATTACAGGTCTACTAATAGCAAATATCAGTATTTCATTGTATTGATTAAAAATCTAGACTCTGCATGTGCTAGGAGTATTATATTTGGCGTGGGACTATAAAAGATTATTTGTTTTGAAATTGTAAAGCTATATTTATGTATGTGTGGTTGAATGGGATGAATATATATCTTGGATGAGGGAGCTGAGCTCCCATTTGATATAATTGTTATATTGAGAATTATAAGGTTGAACAAAGCTCTCTAAATTTATATATTTTGTGATCACAGGTCAGGTGAGCTAAAACTCCCCATTAGGTAGTTCAGTTTCTGATCGGACTCTATCCGATTGATTTCTTGAAAATGGGCTCTAGTTATGGGCTTTATGGTTAGGCAAAAATCAGTTAGGCTTACTATGGGCTTTGGGGGCCTTATGTTGACCCAAGTCCTAGTGCCAGTCAGGCTTATAATTTGGGTCATGACAATTTTACTAAAATAATGTGAATCTAAAACTATTTATCAATATAGTGTGTGCTTGTGCAAACACAAACTCAAAATAAAAAACCCCCAAAATTGCTAATACAAAAAGCAATTTCGATAGCAACATCAAAGTGTCAGAGTTACTGTGTCAGCATCAGCATATGTTAGAGTCAACGCGACAGTGTGATAGATACGCACAAAGCTGTCAATCAAACTAGTGTTTACAGAGTTATCAAAGTGCTTGTGAAAACGCCAGTTGAAATAGCGATTTCTTAAGTATTTGTTAGATTATATCACAACTTTGGAATGTGTGTAATACAAAGAATTTATTCCCCCACCGACAAACTGAACTTTCTCTACAAATTTAAGTTCCTTCTCCTCTCCTCAAAATGCATATGTTAGAAGTATAAAGAGAAGATTGTAAACTTTTTAGAGGTTTCCTATTTCTTCCCGTTTGCTAGTTTTTAAACCACCGCAAGTGCACAGATTGCTAATAAGTAATAAAGTAGTGAGTGAAGTACTGTTCCCACGAGGAATTTAGTTAGCAAATACCAAGCTACACAGTAATTCTGACTGTTTAGGCTACCAAATATAGATGAAGAGTGAGTTAAATCTATTTTGGATGCTGAAAGTAAATTTTGAATTAAACTATTTATAAGTAATTCCAAAATTAAGATTTCACACTGCAACCTTACTATGGATTTTAATATTGTCTATTCATCGGATTGAGAATCGTTGCTTTGATGGAAATTAATCCTAAGATATCCCGGGTCCCCTCTCAAGGCACTCAAGGTGTATTTTAATTAACCTAAACCCTACTTTCGTGGTGATTAAATTAATTAAAATCCTTTAAGATCTATGATTAATTATGGAACTCCATGAAGGATTTCATCCTATCTCTAGGTTAGATTTCCTAAGTTCAATATTTTGATTTTCCAACACTAACCTTCACCTTTCATTTTTTCAATTAGTATCTTTTGTCATGTCTAGGTGGATACCAACACATAGCATGCATTAAGAATACATAATATTAAATCAAAGAGCAAAGCTCAGATCAAATAAATCGAAACTTAATATTGATCCATAATAACGACTATAAGTGCTACTCTCCTAATTCCAGAATAAAGGAATTACTCACTCATGGTAAGTTTAGCAAACATAATGAAAATAAAATGAAAGAACATAAAAAGTCTACTTAAAGAATTAGAACAAAAGAATCGAAGAGGATTTTTTGCAGCTTTGAACTTGTGGAATTTCTGTTGAAGATTTCCCTTTTGTGTTGATGCTCTTGTTCTCTAAGATGGCTGTGAAGAGCATGGAAAATATCAAAAGCTCTCTATTTCTTTTCTAGAATTCTTTTCCTTTTCTTCTACTTTCTGCTGCCCCTATTTATATTGAATAATCTAGGGTTAGGTTTTTAGAGTCTTCAAGGCATTAGGAGTCTTTCCTCTCTATAGGAGCCCAAATCAAGAAATTGACTACCGCATGATACATGGCCTGTGTGTCACTACATGGCCCAGGGCTGTGCAACTTACTGGAGCTTGAATGGTTGCATATTGTGTTAACATAGGAGATTACACGGGGCATTGCTAGTTACACGTGTAACATCCT